>NC_136523.1:64368242-64648242 GCF_053919585.1 Euprymna scolopes | reverse complement strand
ACAAAGACTAAAAACAGAAAAGTTTTACACCATTTTTATGTCTCCTGACAAAGACTAAAAACAGAAAATTTTTACACCATTTTTATGTCTCCTGACAAAGACTAAAAACAGAAAAGTTTTACACCATTTTTATATCTCCTGACAAAGACTAAAAACAGAAAAGTTTTACACCATTTTTATATCTCCTGACAAAGACTAAAAACAGAAAAGTTTTACACCATTTTTATATCTCCCGACAAAGACTAAAAACAGAAAAGTTTTACACCATTTTTATGTCTCCTGACAAAGACTAAAAACAGAAAGGTTTTACACCATTTTTATGTCTCCTGACAAAGACTAAAAATAGAAAAGTTTTACACCATTTTTGTCTCCTGACAAAGACTAAAAACAGAAAAGTTTTACACCATTTTTATATCTCCTGACAAAGACTAAAAACAAAAAAGTTTTACACCATTTTTATGTCTCCTGACAAAGACTAAAAACAGAAAAGTTTTACACCATTTTTATGTCTCCTGACAAAGACTAAAAACAGAAACGTTTTACACCATTTTTATGTATCCTGACAAAGGATAAAAACAGAAAAGTGTTAGACCATTTTTGTCTCCTGACAAAGACTAAAAACAGAAAAGTTTTACACCATTTTTATGTCTCCTGACAAAGACTAAAAATAGAAAAGTTTTACACCATATTTGTCTCCTGACAAAGACTAAAAAGAAAAGTTTTACACCATTTTTATGTATCCTAACAAAGGCTAAAAACAGAAAAGTTTTACACCATTTTTATGTCTCCTGACAAAAACTAAAAACAGAAAAGTTTTACACCATTTTTATATCTCCTGACAAAGACTAAAAACAGAAAAGGTTTACACCATTTTTGTCTCCTGACAAAGACTAAAAACAGAAAAGTTTTACACCATTTTTATGTCTCCTTACAAAGACTAAAAATAGAAAAGTTTTACACCATTTTTATGTCTCCTGACAAAGACTAAAAAGAAAAGTTTTCCACCATTTTTATATCTCCTGACAAAGACTAAAAACAGAAAAGTTTTACACCATTTTTGTCTCCTGACAAAGACTAAAAACAGAAACGTTTTACACCATTTTTATGTCTCCCGACAAAGACTAAAAACAGAAAAGTTTTACACCATTTTTATATCTCCTGACAAAGACTAAAAACAGAAAAGTTTTCCACTATTTTTATATCTCCTGACATATACTAAAAACAGAACAGTTTTACACCATTTTTATGTCTCCTGACAAAGACTAAAAATAGAAAAGTTTTACACCATTTTTATGTCTCCTGACAAAGACTAAAAACAGAAAAGTTTTCCACCATTTTTGTATCTCCTGACAAAGTCTAAAAAGAGAAAAGTTTTACACCATGTTTATGTCTCCTGACAAAGGCTAAAAACAGAAAAGTTTTACACCACTTTTTTGTCTCCTGACAAAGACTAAAAACAGAAAAGTTTTACACCATTTTTATGTCTCCTAACAAAGACTAAAAACAGAAAAGTTTTCCACCATTTTTATATCTCCTGACAAAGACTAAAACAGAAAAGTTTTACACCATTTTTATGTCTCCTGACAAAGACTAAATACAGAAAAGTTTTCCACCATTTTTATATCTCCTGACAAAGACTAAAAACAGAAAAGTTTTACACCATTTTTATATCTCCTGACAAAGACTAAAAAGAAAAGTTTTCCACCATTTTTATATCTCCTGACAAAGACTAAAAACAGAAAAGTTTTACACCATTTTTATGTCTCCTGACAAAGACTAAAAACAGAAAAGTTTTACACCACTTTTTTGTCTCCTGACAAAGACTAAAAACAGAAAAGTTTTACACCATTTTTATGTCTCCTGACAAAGACTAAAAACAGAAAAGTTTTACACCATTTTTATATCTCCTGACAAAGACTAAAAACAGAAAAGTTTTACACCATTTTATGTCTCCTGACAAAGACTAAAAACAGAAAAGTTTTACACCATTTTTATGTCTCCTGACAAAGACTAAAAACAGAAAAGATTACACCATTTTTATGTCTCCTGACAAAGACTAAAAACAGAAAAGTTTTACACCATTTTTATGTCTCCTGACAAAGACTAAAAACAGAAAAGTTTTACACCATTTTTATATCTCCTGACAAAGACTAAAAACAGAAAAGTTTTCCACCATTTTTATATCTCCTGACAAAGACTAAAAACAGAAAAGTTATACACCATTTTTGTATCTCCTGACAAAGACTAAAAACAGAAAAGTTTTACACCATTTTTATGTCTCCTGACAAAGACTAAAAACAGAAAAGTTTAACACCATTTTTGTCTCCTGACAAAGACTAAAAACAGAAAAGTTTTACACCATTTTTATGTCTCCTGACAAAGACTAAAAACAGAAATGTTTTCCACCATTTTTATATCTCCTGACATATACTAAAACAGAAAAGTTTTACACCATTTTTATGTCTCCTGACAAAGACTAAAAACAGAAAAGTTTTACACCATTTTTATGTCTCCTGACAAAAACTAAAAACAGAAAAGTTTTCCACCATTTTTGTATCTCCTGACAAAGACTAAAAACAAAAAAGTTTTACACCATTTTTATGTCTCCTGACAAAGACTAAAAACAGAAAAGTTTTACACCACTTTTTTGTCTCCTGACAAAGACTAAAAACAGAAAAGTTTTACACCATTTTTATGTCTCCTGACAAAGACTAAAAAGAAAAGTTTTCCACCATTTTTATATCTCCTGACAAAGACTAAAAACAGAAAAGTTTTACACCATTTTTGTCTCCTGACAAAGACTAAAAACAGAAAAGATTTACACCATTCTTATGTCTCCTGACAAAGACTAAAAACAGAAAAGTTTTCCCCCATTTTTATATCTCCTGACAAAGACTAAAAACAGAAAAGTTTTACACCATTTTTATGTCTAATGACAAAGACTAAAAACAGAAAAGTTTTACACCATGTTTATGTCTCCTGACAAAGACTAAAAACAGAAAAGTTTTACACCATTTTTATGTCTCCTGACAAAGACTAAAAACAGAAAAGTTTTACACCATTTTTATATCTCCTGACAAAGACTAAAAACAGAAAAGTTTTACACCATTTTTATATCTCCTGACAAAGACTAAAAACAGAAAAGTTTTACACCATTTTTATATCTCCTGACAAAGACTAAAAACAGAAAAGTTTTACACCATTTTTATATCTCCTGACAAAGACTAAAAACAGAAAAGTTTTACACCATTTTTATATCTCCTGACAAAGACTAAAAACAGAAACGTTTTACACCATTTTATGTCTCCTGACAAAGACTAAAAAGAAAAGTTTTACACCATTTTTATGTATCCTTACAAAGGCTAAAAACAGAAAAGTTTTACACCATTTTTGTCTCCTGACAAAGACTAAAAACAGAAACGTTTTACACCATTTTTATGTCTCCTGACAAAGACTAAAAACGGAAAAGTTTTACACCATTTTTATATCTCCTGACAAAGACGAAAAACAGAAAAGTTTTACACAATTTTTATATCTCCTAACAAAGACTAAAAACAGAAAAGTTTTACACCATTTTTATGTCTCCTGACAAAGACTAAAAACAGAAAAGTTTTACACCATTTTTATGTCTCCTGACAAAGACTAAAAACAGAAAAGTTTTCCACCATTTTTATATCTCCTGACAAAGACTTAAAACAGAAAAGTTTTACACCATTTTTGTCTCCTGACAAAGACTAAAACAGAAAAGTTTTACACCATTTTCATGTCTCCTGACAAAGACTAAAAACAGAAAAGTTTTACACCATTTTTATGTCTCCTTACAAAGACTAAAAACAGAAACGTTTTACACCATTTTTATGTCTCCTGACAAAGACTAAAAACAGAAAAGTTTTACAACATTTTTGTCTCCTGACAAAGACTAAAAACGGAAACGTTTTACACCATTTTTATGTCTCCTGACAAAGACTAAAAACAGAAAAGTTTTCCACCATATTTATATCTCCTGACATATACTAAAAACAGAAAAGTTTTACACCATTTTTATGTCTCCTGACAAAGACTAAAAACAGAAAAGTTTTACACCATTTTTATGTCTCCTGACAAAGACTAAAAACAGAAAAGTTTTACACCATTTTTGTCTCCTGACAAAGACTAAAAACAGAAAAGATTTACACCATTCTTATGTCTCCTGACAAAGACTAAAAACAGAAAAGTTTTCCCCCATTTTTATATCTCCTGACAAAGACTAAAAACAGAAAAGTTTTACACCATTTTTATGTCTCATGACAAAGACTAAAAACAGAAAAGTTTTACACCATTTTTATGTCTCCTGACAAAGACTAAAAACAGAAAAGTTTTACACCATTTTTATATCTCCTGACAAAGACTAAAAACAGAAAAGTTTTACACCATTTTATATCTCCTGACAAAGACTAAAAACAGAAAAGTTTTACACCATTTTTATATCTCCTGACAAAGACTAAAAACAGAAAAGTTTTACACCATTTTTATATCTCCTGACAAAGACTAAAAACAGAAAAGTTTTACACCATTTTTATGTCTCCTGACAAAGACTAAAAACAGAAAAGTTTTACACCATTTTTATGTCTCCTGACAAAGACTAAAAACAGAAAAGTTTTACACCATTTTTATGTCTCCTGACAAAGACTAAAAACAGAAAAGTTTTACACCATTTTTATGTCTCCTGACAAAGACTAAAAACAGAAAAGTTTTACACCATTTTTATATCTCCTGACAAAGACTAAAAACAGAAAAGTTTTACACCATTTTATATCTCCTGACAAAAACTAAAAACAGAAAAGTTTTACACCATTTTTATATCTCCTGACAAAGGCTAAAAACAGAAAAGTTTTACACCATTTTTATATCTCCTGACAAAGACTAAAAACAGAAAAGTTTTACACCATTTTTATGTCTCCTGACAAAGACTAAAAACAGAAAAGTTTTACACAATTTTTATATCTCCTGACAAAGACTAAAAACAGAAAAGTTTTACACCATTTTATGTCTCCTGACAAAGACTAAAAAGAAAAGGTTTACACCATTTTTATGTATCCTGACAAAGACTAAAAACAGAAAAGTTTTACACCATTTTTGTCTCCTGACAAAGACTAAAAACAGAAACGTTTTACACCATTTTTATGTCTCCTGACAAAGACTAAAAACAGAAATGTTTTCCACCATTTTTATATCTCCTGACAAAGACTAAAAACAGAAAAGTTTTACACCATTTTTATGTCTCCTGACAAAGACTAAAAACAGAAAAGTTTTACACCATTTTTATATCTCCTGACAAAACTAAAAACAGAAAAGTTTTCCACCATTTTTATATCTCCTGACATATATTAAAACAGAAAAGTTTTACACCATTTGTATGTCTCCTGACAAAGACTAAAAACAGAAAAGTTTTACACCATTTTTATGTCTCCTGACAAAGACTAAAAACAGAAAAGTTTTACACCATTTTATGTCTCCTGACAAAGACTAAAAACGGAAAAGTTTTACACCATTTTTATATCTCCTGACAAAGACTAAAAACAGAAAAGTTTTACACAATTTTTATATCTCCTGACAAAGACTAAAAACAGAAAAGTTTTACACCATTTTTATGTCTCCTGACAAAGACTAAAAACAGAAAAGTTTTACACCATTTTTATGTCTCCTGACAAAGACTAAAAACAGAAAAGTTTTCCACCATTTTTATATCTCCTGACAAAGACTAAAAACAGAAAAGTTTTACACCATTTTTGTCTCCTGACAAAGACTAAAAACAGAAAAGTTTTACACCATTTTCATGTCTCCTGACAAAGACTAAAAACAGAAAAGTTTTACACCATTTTTATGTCTCCTGACAAAGACTAAAAACAGAAAAGTTTTACACCATTTTTATATCTCCTGACAAAACTAAAAACAGAAAAGTTTTCCACCATTTTTATATCTCCTGACATATATTAAAACAGAAAAGTTTTACACCATTTGTATGTCTCCTGACAAAGACTAAAAACAGAAAAGTTTTACACCATTTTTATGTCTCCTGACAAAG
Source organism: Euprymna scolopes (assembly GCF_053919585.1). Lineage (NCBI taxonomy): Eukaryota > Metazoa > Mollusca > Cephalopoda > Sepiida > Sepiolidae > Euprymna > Euprymna scolopes. The sequence continues at coordinate 64,642,178 of NC_136523.1, read as the reverse complement.
ACTAAAAACAGAAAAGTTTTACACCATTTTTATGTCTCCTGACAAAGACTAAAAACGGAAAAGTTTTACACCATTTTTATATCTCCTGACAAAGACTAAAAACAGAAAAGTTTTACACAATTTTTATATCTCCTGACAAAGACTAAAAACAGAAAAGTTTTACACCATTTTTATGTCTCCTGACAAAGACTAAAAACAGAAAAGTTTTACACCATTTTTATGTCTCCTGACAAAGACTAAAAACAGAAAAGTTTTCCACCATTTTTATATCTCCTGACAAAGACTAAAAACAGAAAAGTTTTACACCATTTTTATGTCTCATGACAAAGACTAAAAACAGAAAAGTTTTACACCATTTTTATGTCTCCTGACAAAGACTAAAAACAGAAAAGTTTTACACCATTTTTATATCTCCTGACAAAGACTAAAAACAGAAAAGTTTTCCACCATTTTTATATCTCCTGACAAAGACTAAAAACAGAAAAGTTTTACACCATTTTTGTATCTCCTGACAAAGACTAAAAACAGAAAAGTTTTACACCATTTTTATGTCTCCTGACAAAGACTAAAAACAGAAAAGTTTAACACCATTTTTGTCTCCTGACAAAGACTAAAAACAGAAAAGTTTTACACCATTTTTATGTCTCCTGACAAAGACTAAAAACAGAAATGTTTTCCACCATTTTTATATCTCCTGACATATACTAAAACAGAAAAGTTTTACACCATTTTTATGTCTCCTGACAAAGACTAAAAACAGAAAAGTTTTACACCATTTTTATGTCTCCTGACAAAAACTAAAAACAGAAAAGTTTTCCACCATTTTTGTATCTCCTGACAAAGACTAAAAACAAAAAAGTTTTACACCATTTTTATGTCTCCTGACAAAGACTAAAAACAGAAAAGTTTTACACCACTTTTTTGTCTCCTGACAAAGACTAAAAACAGAAAAGTTTTACACCATTTTTATGTCTCCTGACAAAGACTAAAAAGAAAAGTTTTACACCATTTTTATATCTCCTGACAAAGACTAAAAACAGAAAAGTTTTACACCATTTTTGTCTCCTGACAAAGACTAAAAACAGAAAAGATTTACACCATTTTTATGTCTCCTGACAAAGACTAAAAACAGAAAAGTTTTCCCCCATTTTTATATCTCCTGACAAAGACTAAAAACAGAAAAGTTTTACACCATTTTTATGTCTAATGACAAAGACTAAAAACAGAAAAGTTTTACACCATGTTTATGTCTCCTGACAAAGACTAAAAACAGAAAAGTTTTACACCATTTTTATGTCTCCTGACAAAGACTAAAAACAGAAAAGTTTTACACCATTTTTATATCTCCTGACAAAGACTAAAAACAGAAAAGTTTTACACCATTTTTATATCTCCTGACAAAGACTAAAAACAGAAAAGTTTTACACCATTTTTATATCTCCTGACAAAGACTAAAAACAGAAAAGTTTTACACCATTTTTATATCTCCTGACAAAGACTAAAAACAGAAACGTTTTACACCATTTTATGTCTCCTGACAAAGACTAAAAAGAAAAGTTTTACACCATTTTTATGTATCCTTACAAAGGCTAAAAACAGAAAAGTTTTACACCATTTTTGTCTCCTGACAAAGACTAAAAACAGAAACGTTTTACACCATTTTTATGTCTCCTGACAAAGACTAAAAACGGAAAAGTTTTACACCATTTTTATATCTCCTGACAAAGACTAAAAACAGAAAAGTTTTACACAATTTTTATATCTCCTAACAAAGACTAAAAACAGAAAAGTTTTACACCATTTTTATGTCTCCTGACAAAGACTAAAAACAGAAAAGTTTTACACCATTTTTATGTCTCCTGACAAAGACTAAAAACAGAAAAGTTTTCCACCATTTTTATATCTCCTGACAAAGACTTAAAACAGAAAAGTTTTACACCATTTTTGTCTCCTGACAAAGACTAAAACAGAAAAGTTTTACACCATTTTCATGTCTCCTGACAAAGACTAAAAACAGAAAAGTTTTACACCATTTTTATGTCTCCTTACAAAGACTAAAAACAGAAACGTTTTACACCATTTTTATGTCTCCTGACAAAGACTAAAAACAGAAAAGTTTTACAACATTTTTGTCTCCTGACAAAGACTAAAAACGGAAACGTTTTACACCATTTTTATGTCTCCTGACAAAGACTAAAAACAGAAAAGTTTTCCACCATTTTTATATCTCCTGACATATACTAAAAACAGAAAAGTTTTACACCATTTTTATGTCTCCTGACAAAGACTAAAAACAGAAAAGTTTTACACAATTTTTATGTCTCCTGACAAAGACTAAAAACAGAAAAGTTTTACACCATTTTTGTCTCCTGACAAAGACTAAAAACAGAAAAGATTTACACCATTCTTATGTCTCCTGACAAAGACTAAAAACAGAAAAGTTTTCCCCCATTTTTATATCTCCTGACAAAGACTAAAAACAGAAAAGTTTTACACCATTTTTATGTCTCATGACAAAGACTAAAAACAGAAAAGTTTTACACCATTTTTATGTCTCCTGACAAAGACTAAAAACAGAAAAGTTTTACACCATTTTTATATCTCCTGACAAAGACTAAAAACAGAAAAGTTTTACACCATTTTATATCTCCTGACAAAGACTAAAACAGAAAAGTTTTACACCATTTTTATATCTCCTGACAAAGACTAAAAACAGAAAAGTTTTACACCATTTTTATATCTCCTGACAAAGACTAAAAACAGAAAAGTTTTACACCATTTTTATGTCTCCTGACAAAGACTAAAAACAGAAAAGTTTTACACCATTTTTATGTCTCCTGACAAAGACTAAAAACAGAAAAGTTTTACACAATTTTTATGTCTCCTGACAAAGACTAAAAACAGAAAAGTTTTACACCATTTTTATGTCTCCTGACAAAGACTAAAAACAGAAAAGTTTTACACCATTTTTATATCTCCTGACAAAGACTAAAAACAGAAAAGTTTTACACCATTTTATATCTCCTGACAAAAACTAAAAACAGAAAAGTTTTACACCATTTTTATATCTCCTGACAAAGACTAAAAACAGAAAAGTTTTACACCATTTTTATATCTCCTGACAAAGACTAAAAACAGAAAAGTTTTACACCATTTTTATGTCTCCTGACAAAGACTAAAAACAGAAAAGTTTTACACAATTTTTATATCTCCTGACAAAGACTAAAAACAGAAAAGTTTTACACCATTTTATGTCTCCTGACAAAGACTAAAAAGAAAAGGTTTACACCATTTTTATGTATCCTGACAAAGACTAAAAACAGAAAAGTTTTACACCATTTTTGTCTCCTGACAAAGACTAAAAACAGAAACGTTTTACACCATTTTTATGTCTCCTGACAAAGACTAAAAACAGAAATGTTTTCCACCATTTTTATATCTCCTGACAAAGACTAAAAACAGAAAAGTTTTACACCATTTTTATGTCTCCTGACAAAGACTAAAAACAGAAAAGTTTTACACCATTTTTATATCTCCTGACAAAACTAAAAACAGAAAAGTTTTCCACCATTTTTATATCTCCTGACATATATTAAAACAGAAAAGTTTTACACCATTTGTATGTCTCCTGACAAAGACTAAAAACAGAAAAGTTTTACACCATTTTTATGTCTCCTGACAAAGACTAAAAACAGAAAAGTTTTACACCATTTTATGTCTCCTGACAAAGACTAAAAACGGAAAAGTTTTACACCATTTTTATATCTCCTGACAAAGACTAAAAACAGAAAAGTTTTACACAATTTTTATATCTCCTGACAAAGACTAAAAACAGAAAAGTTTTACACCATTTTTATGTCTCCTGACAAAGACTAAAAACAGAAAAGTTTTACACCATTTTTATGTCTCCTGACAAAGACTAAAAACAGAAAAGTTTTACACCATTTTTATATCTCCTGACAAAGACTAAAAACAGAAAAGTTTTACACCATTTTTGTCTCCTGACAAAGACTAAAAACAGAAAAGTTTTACACCATTTTCATGTCTCCTGACAAAGACTAAAAACAGAAAAGTTTTACACCATTTTTATGTCTCCTGACAAAGACTAAAAACAGAAAAGTTTTACACCATTTTTATATCTCCTGACAAAACTAAAAACAGAAAAGTTTTCCACCATTTTTATATCTCCTGACATATATTAAAACAGAAAAGTTTTACACCATTTGTATGTCTCCTGACAAAGACTAAAAACAGAAAAGTTTTACACCATTTTTATGTCTCCTGACAAAGACTAAAAACAGAAAAGTTTTACACCATTTTATGTCTCCTGACAAAGACTAAAAACGGAAAAGTTTTACACCATTTTTATATCTCCTGACAAAGACTAAAAACAGAAAAGTTTTACACAATTTTTATATCTCCTGACAAAGACTAAAAACAGAAAAGTTTTACACCATTTTTATGTCTCCTGACAAAGACTAAAAACAGAAATGTTTTACACCATTTTTATGTCTCCTGACAAAGACTAAAAACAGAAAAGTTTTCCACCATTTTTATATCTCCTGACAAAGACTAAAAACAGAAAAGTTTTACACCATTTTTATGTCTCATGACAAAGACTAAAAACAGAAAAGTTTTACACCATTTTTATGTCTCCTGACAAAGACTAAAAACAGAAAAGTTTTACACCATTTTTATATCTCCTGACAAAGACTAAAAACAGAAAAGTTTTACACAATTTTATATCTCCTGACAAAGACTAAAAACAGAAAAGTTTTACACCATTTTTATATCTCCTGACAAAACTAAAAACAGAAAAGTTTTCCACCATTTTTATATCTCCTGACATATATTAAAACAGAAAAGTTTTACACCATTTGTATGTCTCCTGACAAAGACTAAAAACGGAAACGTTTTACACCATTTTTATGTCTCCTAACAAAGACTAAAAACAGAAAAGTTTTCCACCATTTTTATATCTCCTGACATATACTAAAAACAGAAAAGTTTTACACCATTTTTATGTCTCCTGACAAAGACTAAAAACAGAAAAGTTTTACACCATTTTTATGTCTCCTGACAAAGACTAAAAACAGAAAAGTTTTACACCATTTTTGTCTCCTGACAAAGACTAAAAACAGAAAAGATTTACACCATTCTTATGTCTCCTGACAAAGACTAAAAACAGAAAAGTTTTCCCCCATTTTTATATCTCCTGACAAAGACTAAAAACAGAAAAGTTTTACACCATTTTTATGTCTCATGACAAAGACTAAAAACAGAAAAGTTTTACACCATTTTTATGTCTCCTGACAAAGACTAAAAACAGAAAAGTTTTACACCATTTTTATATCTCCTGACAAAGACTAAAAACAGAAAAGTTTTACACCATTTTATATCTCCTGACAAAGACTAAAAACAGAAAAGTTTTACACCATTTTTATATCTCCTGACAAAGACTAAAAACAGAAAAGTTTTACACCATTTTTATATCTCCTGACAAAGACTAAAAACAGAAAAGTTTTACACCATTTTTATGTCTCCTGACAAAGACTAAAAACAGAAAAGTTTTACACCATTTTTATGTCTCCTGACAAAGACTAAAAACAGAAAAGTTTTACACCATTTTTATGTCTCCTGACAAAGACTAAAAACAGAAAAGTTTTACACCATTTTTATGTCTCCTGACAAAGTCTAAAAACAGAAAAGTTTTACACCATTTTTATATCTCCTGACAAAGACTAAAAACAGAAAAGTTTTACACCATTTTATATCTCCTGACAAAAACCAAAAACAGAAAAGTTTTACACCATTTTTATATCTCCTGACAAAGACTAAAAACAGAAAAGTTTTACACCATTTTTATATCTCCTGACAAAGACTAAAAACAGAAAAGTTTTACACCATTTTTATGTCTCCTGACAAAGACTAAAAACAGAAAAGTTTTACACAATTTTTATATCTCCTGACAAAGACTAAAAACAGAAAAGTTTTACACCATTTTATGTCTCCTGACAAAGACTAAAAAGAAAAGGTTTACACCATTTTTATGTATCCTGACAAAGACTAAAAACAGAAAAGTTTTACACCATTTTTGTCTCCTGACAAAGACTAAAAACAGAAACGTTTTACACCATTTTTATGTCTCCTGACAAAGACTAAAAACAGAAATGTTTTCCACCATTTTTATATCTCCTGACAAAGACTAAAAACAGAAAAGTTTTACACCATTTTTATGTCTCCTGACAAAGACTAAAAACAGAAAAGTTTTACACCATTTTTATATCTCCTGACAAAACTAAAAACAGAAAAGTTTTCCACCATTTTTATATCTCCTGACATATATTAAAACAGAAAAGTTTTACACCATTTGTATGTCTCCTGACAAAGACTAAAAACAGAAAAGTTTTACACCATTTTTATGTCTCCTGACAAAGACTAAAAACAGAAAAGTTTTACACCATTTTATGTCTCCTGACAAAGACTAAAAACGGAAAAGTTTTACACCATTTTTATATCTCCTGACAAAGACTAAAAACAGAAAAGTTTTACACAATTTTTATATCTCCTGACAAAGACTAAAAACAGAAAAGTTTTACACCATTTTTATGTCTCCTGACAAAGACTAAAAACAGAAAAGTTTTACACCATTTTTATGTCTCCTGACAAAGACTAAAAACAGAAAAGTTTTCCACTATTTTTATATCTCCTGACAAAGACTAAAAACAGAAAAGTTTTACACCATTTTTGTCTCCTGACAAAGACTAAAAACAGAAAAGTTTTACACCATTTTCATGTCTCCTGACAAAGACTAAAAACAGAAAAGTTTTACACCATTTTTATGTCTCCTGACAAAGACTAAAAACAGAAAAGTTTTACACCATTTTTATATCTCCTGACAAAACTAAAAACAGAAAAGTTTTCCACCATTTTTATATCTCCTGACATATATTAAAACAGAAAAGTTTTACACCATTTGTATGTCTCCTGACAAAGACTAAAAACAGAAAAGTTTTACACCATTTTTATGTCTCCTGACAAAGACTAAAAACAGAAAAGTTTTACACCATTTTATGTCTCCTGACAAAGACTAAAAACGGAAAAGTTTTACACCATTTTTATATCTCCTGACAAAGACTAAAAACAGAAAAGTTTTACACAATTTTTATATCTCCTGACAAAGACTAAAAGCAGAAGAGTTTTACACCATTTTTATGTCTCCTGACAAAGACTAAAAACAGAAAAGTTTTACACCATTTTTATGTCTCCTGACAAAGACTAAAAACAGAAAAGTTTTCCACCATTTTTATATCTCCTGACAAAGACTAAAAACAGAAAAGTTTTACACCATTTTTGTCTCCTGACAAAGACTAAAAACAGAAAAGTTTTACACCATTTTCATGTCTCCTGACAAAGACTAAAAACAGAAAAGTTTTACACCATTTTTATGTCTCCTGACAAAGAATAAAAACAGAAAAGTTTTACACCATTTTTATATCTCCTGACAAAGACTAAAAACAGAAAAGTTTTACACCATTTTTATATCTCCTGACAAAGACTAAAAACAGAAAAGTTTTACACCATTTTTATATCTCCTGACAAAGACTAAAAACAGAAAAGTTTTACACCATTTTATGTCTCCTGACAAAGACTAAAAAGAAAAGTTTTACACCATTTTTATGTATCCTGACAAAGGCTAAAAACAGAAAAGTTTTACACCATTTTTGTCTCCTGACAAAGACTAAAAACAGAAAAGTTTTACACCATTTTTATGTCTCCTGACAAAGACTAAAAACGGAAAAGTTTTACACCATTTTTATATCTCCTGACAAAGACTAAAAACAGAAAAGTTTTACACAATTTTTATATCTCCTGACAAAGACTAAAAACAGAAAAGTTTTACACCATTTTTATGTCTCCTGACAAAGACTAAAAACAGAAAAGTTTTACACCATTTTTATGTCTCCTGACAAAGACTAAAAACAGAAAAGTTTTCCACCATTTTTATATCTCCTGACAAAGACTAAAAACAGAAAAGTTTTACACCATTTTTGTCTCCTGACAAAGACTAAAACAGAAAAGTTTTACACCATTTTCATGTCTCCTGACAAAGACTAAAAACAGAAAAGTTTTACACCATTTTTATGTCTCCTTACAAAGACTAAAACCAGAAACGTTTTACACCATTTTTATGTCTCCTGACAAAGGCTAAAAACAGAAAAGTTTTATCCATTTTTATGTCTCCTGACAAAGACTAAAAACAGAAAAGTTTTACACCACTTTTTTGTCTCCTGACAAAGACTAAAAACAGAAAAGTTTTACACCATTTTTATGTCTCCTGACAAAGACTAAAAACAGAAAAGTTTTACACCATTTTTATATCTCCTGACAAAGACTAAAAACAGAAAAGTTTTACACCATTTTTATGTCTCCTGACAAAGACTAAAAACAGAAAAGTTTTACACCATTTTTATGTCTCCTGACAAAGACTAAAAACAGAAAAGTTTATCACCATTTTTATGTCTCCTGACAAAGACTAAAAACAGAAAAGTTTTACACCATTTTTATGTCTCCTGACAAAGACTAAAAACAGAAAAGTTTTACACCATTTTTATATCTCCTGACAAAGACTAAAAACAGAAAAGTTTTCCACCATTTTTATATCTCCTGACAAAGACTAAAAACAGAAAAGTTTTCCACCATTTTTATATCTCCTGACAAAGACTAAAAACAGAAAAGTTTTACACCATTTTTGTCTCCTGACAAAGACTAAAAACAGAAAAGATTTACACCATTCTTATGTCTCCTGACAAAGACTAAAAACAGAAAAGATTTACACCATTCTTATGTCTCCTGACAAAGACTAAAAACAGAAAAGTTTTCCCCCATTTTTATATCTCCTGACAAAGACTAAAAACAGAAAAGTTTTACACCATTTTTATGTCTCATGACAAAGACTAAAAACAGAAAAGTTTTACACCATTTTTATGTCTCCTGACAAAGACTAAAAACAGAAAAGTTTTACACCATTTTTATGTCTCCTGACAAAGACTAAAAACAGAAAAGTTTTACACCATTTTTATATCTCCTGACAAAGACTAAAAACAGAAAAGTTTTACACCATTTTTATATCTCCTTACAAAGACTAAAAACAGAAAAGTTTTACACCATTTTTATATCTCCTGACAAAGACTAAAAACAGAAAAGTTTTACACCATTTTTATATCTCCTGACAAAGACAAAAAGAAAAGTTTTACACCATTTTTATGTATCCTGACAAAGGCTAAAAACAGAAAAGTTTTACACCATTTTTGTCTCCTGACAAAGACTAAAAACAGAAACGTTTTACACCATTTTTATGTCTCCTGACAAAGACTAAAAACGGAAAAGTTTTACACCATTTTTATATCTCCTGACAAAGACTAAAAACAGAAAAGTTTTACACAATTTTTATATCTCCTGACAAAGACTAAAAACAGAAAAGTTTTACACCATTTTTATGTCTCCTGACAAAGACTAAAAACAGAAAAGTTTTACACCATTTTTATGTCTCCTGACAAAGACTAAAAACAGAAAAGTTTTCCACCATTTTTATATCTCCTGACAAAGACTAAAAACAGAAAAGTTTTACACCATTTTTGTCTCCTGACAAAGACTAAAACAGAAAAGTTTTACACCATTTTCATGTCTCCTGACAAAGACTAAAAACAGAAAAGTTTTACACCATTTTTATGTCTCCTTACAAAGACTAAAAACAGAAACGTTTTACACCATTTTTATGTCTCCTGACAAAGACTAAAAACAGAAAAGTTTTACAACATTTTTGTCTCCTGACAAAGACTAAAAACGGAAACGTTTTACACCATTTTTATGTCTCCTGACAAAGACTAAAAACAGAAAAGTTTTCCACCATTTTTATATCTCCTGACATATACTAAAAACAGAAAAGTTTTACACCATTTTTATGTCTCCTGACAAAGACTAAAAACAGAAAAGTTTTACACCATTTTTATGTCTCCTGACAAAGACTAAAAACAGAAAAGTTTTACACCATTTTTGTCTCCTGACAAAGACTAAAAACAGAAAAGATTTACACCATTCTTATGTCTCCTGACAAAGACTAAAAACAGAAAAGTTTTACACCATTTTTATATCTCCTGACAAAGACTAAAAACAGAAAGGTTTCCACCATTTTTATGTCTCATGACAAAGACTAAAAACAGAAAAGTTTTACACCATTTTTATGTCTCCTGACAAAGACTAAAAACAGAAAAGTTTTACACCATTTTTATGTCTCCTGACAAAGACTAAAAACAGAAAAGTTTTACACCATTTTTATATCTCCTGACAAAGACTAAAAACAGAAAAGTTTTACACCATTTTATATCTCCTGACAAAGACTAAAAACAGAAAAGTTTTACACCATTTTTATATCTCCTGACAAAGACTTAAAACAGAAAAGTTTTACACCATTTTTATGTCTCCTGACAAAGACTAAAAACAGAAAAGTTTTACACCATTTTTATGTCTCCTGACAAAGACTAAAAACAGAAAAGTTTTACACCATTTTTATGTCTCCTGACAAAGACTAAAAACAGAACAGTTTTACACCATTTTTATGTCTCCTGACAAAGACTAAAAACAGAAAAGTTTTACACCATTTTTATATCTCCTGACAAAGACTAAAAACAGAAAAGTTTTACACCATTTTATATCTCCTGACAAAAACTAAAAACAGAAAAGTTTTACACCATTTTTATATCTCCTGACAAAGACTAAAAACAGAAAAGTTTTACACCATTTTTATATCTCCTGACAAAGACTAAAAACAGAAAAGTTTTACACCATTTTTATGTCTCCTGACAAAGACTAAAAACAGAAAAGTTTTACACAATTTTTATATCTCCTGACAAAGACTAAAAACAGAAAAGTTTTACACCATTTTATGTCTCCTGACAAAGACTAAAAAGAAAAGGTTTACACCATTTTTATGTATCCTGACAAAGGCTAAAAACAGAAAAGTTTTACACCATTTTTGTCTCCTGACAAAGACTAAAAACAGAAAAGTTTTACACCATTTTTATGTCTCCTGACAAAGACTAAAAACAGAAAAGTTTTACACCATTTTTATGTCTCCTGACAAAGACTAAAAACAGAAAAGTTTTCCACCATTTTTATATCTCCTGACAAAGACTAAAAACAGAAAAGTTTTACACCATTTTTGTCTCCTGACAAAGACTAAAACAGAAAAGTTTTACACCATTTTCATGTCTCCTGACAAAGACTAAAAACAGAAAAGTTTTACACCATTTTTATGTCTCCTTACAAAGACTAAAAACAGAAACGTTTTACACCATTTTTATGTCTCCTGACAAAGACTAAAAACAGAAAAGTTTTACAACATTTTTGTCTCCTGACAAAGACTAAAAACGGAAACGTTTTACACCATTTTTATGTCTCCTGACAAAGACTAAAAACAGAAAAGTTTTCCACCATTTTTATATCTCCTGACATATACTAAAAACAGAAAAGTTTTACACCATTTTTATGTCTCCTGACAAAGACTAAAAACAGAAAAGTTTTACACCATTTTTATGTCTCCTGACAAAGACTAAAAACAGAAAAGTTTTACACCATTTTTGTCTCCTGACAAAGACTAAAACAGAAAAGTTTTACACCATTTTTATGTCTCATGACAAAGACTAAAAACAGAAAAGTTTTACACCATTTTTATGTCTCCTGACAAAGACTAAAAACAGAAAAGTTTTCCCCCATTATTATATCTCCTGACAAAGACTAAAAACAGAAAAGTTTTACACCATTTTTATGTCTCATGACAAAGACTAAAAACAGAACAGTTTTACACCATTTTTATATCTCCTGACAAAGACTAAAAACAGAAAAGTTTTACACGATTTTTATATCTCCTGACAAAGACTAAAAACAGAAAAGTTTTACACCATTTTTATGTCTCCTGACAAAGACTAAAAAGAAAAGGTTTACACCATTTTTATGTATCCTGACAAAGGCTAAAAACAGAAAAGTTTTACACCATTTTTATCTCCTGACAAAGACTAAAAACAGAAACGTTTTACACCATTTTTATGTCTCCAGACAAAGACTAAAAACAGAAATGTTTTCCACCATTTTTATATCTCCTGACAAAGACTAAAAACAGAAAAGTTTTACACCATTTTTATGTCTCCTGACAAAGACTAAAAACAGAAAAGTTTTACACCATTTTTATATCTCCTGACAAAGACTAAAAACAGAAAAGTTTTCCACCATTTTTGTATCTCCTGACAAAGACTAAAAACAGAAAAGTATTACACCATTTTTATGTCTCCTGACAAAGACTAAAAACAGAACAGTTTTACACCATTTTTATGTCTCCTGACAAAGACTAAAAACAGAAAAGTTTTACACCATTTTTGTCTCCTGACAAAGACTAAAAACAGAAACGTTTTACACCATTTTTATGTCTCCAGACAAAGACTAAAAACAGAAATGTTTTCCACCATTTTTATATCTCCTGACAAAGACTAAAAACAGAAAAGTTTTACACCATTTTTATGTCTCCTGACAAAGACTAAAAACAGAAAAGTTTTACACCATTTTTATATCTCCTGACAAAGACTAAAAACAGAAAAGTTTTCCACCATTTTTGTATCTCCTGACAAAGACTAAAAACAGAAAAGTATTTCACCATTTTTATGTCTCCTGACAAAGACTAAAAACAGAAAAGTTTTACACCATTTTTATGTCTCCTGACAAAGACTAAAAACAGAAAAGTTTTACACCATTTTTATATCTCCTGACAAAGACTAAAAACAGAAAAATTTTACACCATTTTTATGTCTCCTGACAAAGACTAAAAACAGAAAAGTTTTACACCATTTTTATATCTCCTGACAAAACTAAAAACAGAAAAGTTTTACACCATTTTTATATCTCCTGACATATACTAAAAACAGAAAAGTTTTACACCATTTGTATGTCTCCTGACAAAGACTAAAAACAGAAAAGTTTTACACCATTTTTATGTCTCCTGACAAAGACTAAAAACAGAAAAGTTTTACACCATTTTATGTCTCCTGACAAAGACTAAAAACGGAAAAGTTTTACACAATTTTTATATCTCCTGACAAAGACTAAAAACAGAAAAGTTTTACACAATTTTTATATCTCCTGACAAAGACTAAAAACAGAAAAGTTTTACACCATTTTTATGTCTCCTGACAAAGACTAAAAACAGAAAAGTTTTACACCATTTTTATGTCTCCTGACAAAGACTAAAAACAGAAAAGTTTTCAACCATTTTTATATCTCCTGACAAAGACTAAAAACAGAAAAGTTTTACACCATTTTTGTCTCCTGACAAAGACTAAAAACAGAAAAGTTTTACACCATTTTCATGTCTCCTGACAAAGACTAAAAACAGAAAAGTTTTACACCATTTTTATGTCTCCTGACAAAGAATAAAAACAGAAACGTTTTACACCATTTTTATGTCTCCTGACAAAGACTAAAAACAGAAAAGTTTTACACCATTTTTGTCGCCTGACAAAGACTAAAAACGGAAACGTTTTACACCATTTTTATGTCTCCTGACAAAGACTAAAAACAGAAAAGTTTTCCACCATTTTTATATCTCCTGACATATACTAAAAACAGAAAAGTTTTACACCATTTTTATGTCTCCTGACAAAGACTAAAAACAGAAAAGTTTTACACCATTTTTATGTCTCCTGACAAAGACTAAAAACAGAAAAGTTTTCCACCATTTTTGTATCTCCTGACAAAGACTAAAAACAGAAAAGTTTTACACAATTTTTATATCTCCTGACAAAGACTAAAATCAGAAACGTTTTACACCATTTTTATGTCTCCTGACAAAGACTAAAAACAGAAATGTTTTCCACCATTTTTATATCTCCTGACAAAGACTAAAAACAGAAAAGTTTTACACCATTTTTATGTCTCCTGACAAAGACTAAAAACAGAAAAGTTTTACACCATTTTATGTCTCCTGACAAAGACTTAAGAGAAAAGTTTTACACCATTTTTATGTATCCTGACAAAGGCTAAAAACAGAAAAGTTTTACACCATTTTTGTCTCCTGACAAAGACTAAAAACAGAAAAGTTTTACACCATTTTTATGTCTCCTGACAAAGACTAAAAACGGAAAAGTTTTACACCATTTTTATATCTCCTGACAAAGACTAAAAACAGAAAAGTTTTACACCATTTTTATGTCTCCTGACAAAGACTAAAAACAGAAAAGTTTTACACCATTTTTATATCTCCTGACAAAGACTAAAAACAGAAAAGTTTTACACCATTTTATGTCTCCTGACAAAGACTATAAAGAAATGTTTTACACCATTTTTATGTATCCTGACAAAGACTTAAAACAGAAAAGTTTTACACCATTTTTGTCTCCTGACAAAGACTAAAAACAGAAAAGTTTTACACCATTTTTATGTCTCCTGACAAAGACTAAAAACGGAAAAGTTTTACACCATTTTTATATCTCCTGACAAAGACTAAAAACAGAAAAGTTTTACACCATTTTTGTCTCCTGACAAAGACTAAAAACAGAAAAGTTTTACACCATTTTTATGTCTCCTGACAAAGACTTAAAAGAAAAGTTTTACACCATTTTTATGTATCCTGACAAAGGCTAAAAACAGAAAAGTTTTACACCATTTTTGTCTCCTGACAAAGACTAAAAACAGAAAAGTTTTACACCATTTTTGTATCTCCTGACAAAGACTAAAAACAGAAAAGTATTACACCATTTTTATGTCTCCTGACAAAGACTAAAAACAGAAAAGTTTTACACCATTTTTATGTCTCCTGACAAAGATTAAAAACAGAAAAGTTTTACACCATTTTTATATCTCCTGACAAAGACTAAAAACAGAAAAATTTTACACCATTTTTATGTCTCCTGACAAAGACTAAAAACGGAAAAGTTTTACACCATTTTTATATCTCCTGACAAAACTAAAAACAGAAAAGTTTTACACCATTTTTATATCTCCTGACATATACTAAAAACAGAAAAGTTTTACACCATTTGTATGTCTCCTTACAAAGACTAAAAACAGAAAAGTTTTACACCATTTTTATGTCTCCTGACAAAGACTAAAAACAGAAAAGTTTTACACCATTTTATGTCTCCTGACAAAGACTAAAAACGGAAAAGTTTTACACCATTTTTATATCTCCTGACAAAGACTAAAAACAGAAAAGTTTTACACAATTTTTATATCTCCTGACAAAGACTAAAAACAGAAAAGTTTTACACCATTTTTATGTCTCCTGACAAAGACTAAAAACAGAAAAGTTTTACACCATTTTTATGTCTCCAGACAAAGACTAAAAACAGAAAAGTTTTCCACCATTTTTATATCTCCTGACAAAGACTAAAAACAGAAAAGTTTAACACCATTTTTGTCTCCTGACAAAGACTAAAAACAGAAAAGTTTTACACCATTTTCATGTCTCCTGACAAAGACTAAAAACAGAAAAGTTTTACACCATTTTTATGTCTCCTGACAAAGACTAAAAACAGAAAAGTTTTCAACCATTTTTATATCTCCTGACAAAGACTAAAAACAGAAAAGTTTTACACCATTTTTGTCTCCTGACAAAGACTAAAAACAGAAAAGTTTTACACCATTTTCATGTCTCCTGACAAAGACTAAAAACAGAAAAGTTTTACACCATTTTTATGTCTCCTGACAAAGAATAAAAACAGAAACGTTTTACACCATTTTTATGTCTCCTGACAAAGACTAAAAACAGAAAAGTTTTACACCATTTTTGTCGCCTGACAAAGACTAAAAACGGAAACGTTTTACACCATTTTTATGTCTCCTGACAAAGACTAAAAACAGAAAAGTTTTCCACCATTTTTATATCTCCTGACATATACTAAAAACAGAAAAGTTTTACACCATTTTTATGTCTCCTGACAAAGACTAAAAACAGAAAAGTTTTACACCATTTTTATGTCTCCTGACAAAGACTAAAAACAGAAAAGTTTTCCACCATTTTTGTATCTCCTGACAAAGACTAAAAACAGAAAAGTTTTACACAATTTTTATATCTCCTGACAAAGACTAAAATCAAAAACGTTTTACACCATTTTTATGTCTCCTGACAAAGACTAAAAACAGAAATGTTTTCCACCATTTTTATATCTCCTGACAAAGACTAAAAACAGAAAAGTTTTACACCATTTTTATGTCTCCTGACAAAGACTAAAAACAGAAAAGTTTTACACCATTTTATGTCTCCTGACAAAGACTTAAGAGAAAAGTTTTACACCATTTTTATGTATCCTGACAAAGGCTGAAAACAGAAAAGTTTTACACCATTTTTGTCTCCTGACAAAGACTAAAAACAGAAAAGTTTTACACCATTTTTATGTCTCCTGACAAAGACTAAAAACGGAAAAGTTTTACACCATTTTTATATCTCCTGACAAAGACTAAAAACAGAAAAGTTTTACACCATTTTTATGTCTCCTGACAAAGACTAAAAACAGAAAAGTTTTACACCATTTTTATATCTCCTGACAAAGACTAAAAACAGAAAAGTTTTACACCATTTTATGTCTCCTGACAAAGACTAAAAAGAAATGTTTTACACCATTTTTATGTATCCTGACAAAGACTTAAAACAGAAAAGTTTTACACCATTTTTGTCTCCTGACAAAGACTAAAAACAGAAAAGTTTTACACCATTTTTATGTCTCCTGACAAAGACTAAAAACGGAAAAGTTTTACACCATTTTTATATCTCCTGACAAAGACTAAAAACAGAAAAGTTTTACACCATTTTTGTCTCCTGACAAAGACTAAAAACAGAAAAGTTTTACACCATTTTTATGTCTCCTGACAAAGACTAAAAACAGAAAAGTTTTACACCATTTTTATGTATCCTGACAAAGGCTAAAAACAGAAAAGTTTTACACCATTTTTGTCTCCTGACAAAGACTAAAAACAGAAAAGTTTTACACCATTTTTGTATCTCCTGACAAAGACTAAAAACAGAAAAGTATTACACCATTTTTGTATCTCCTGACAAAGACTAAAAACAGAAAAGTATTACACCATTTTTATGTCTCCTGACAAAGACTAAAAACAGAAAAGTTTTACACCATTTTTATGTCTCCTGACAAAGATTAAAAACAGAAAAGTTTTACACCATTTTTATATCTCCTGACAAAGACTAAAAACAGAAAAATTTTACACCATTTTTATGTCTCCTGACAAAGACTAAAAACGGAAAAGTTTTACACCATTTTTATATCTCCTGACAAAACTAAAAACAGAAAAGTTTTACACCATTTTTATATCTCCTGACATATACTAAAAACAGAAAAGTTTTACACCATTTGTATGTCTCCTTACAAAGACTAAAAACAGAAAAGTTTTACACCATTTTTATGTCTCCTGACAAAGACTAAAAACAGAAAAGTTTTACACCATTTTATGTCTCCTGACAAAGACTAAAAACGGAAAAGTTTTACACCATTTTTATATCTCCTGACAAAGACTAAAAACAGAAAAGTTTTACACAATTTTTATATCTCCTGACAAAGACTAAAAACAGAAAAGTTTTACACCATTTTTATGTCTCCTGACAAAGACTAAAAACAGAAAAGTTTTACACCATTTTTATGTCTCCAGACAAAGACTAAAAACAGAAAAGTTTTCCACCATTTTTATATCTCCTGACAAAGACTAAAAACAGAAAAGTTTAACACCATTTTTGTCTCCTGACAAAGACTAAAAACAGAAAAGTTTTACACCATTTTCATGTCTCCTGACAAAGACTAAAAACAGAAAAGTTTTACACCATTTTTATGTCTCCTGACAAAGAATAAAAACAGAAACGTTTTACACCATTTTTATGTCTCCTGACAAAGACTAAAAACAGAAAAGTTTTACACCATTTTTGTATCTCCTGACAAAGACTAAAAACAGAAAAGTTTTACACAATTTTTATATCTCCTGACAAAGACTAAAAACAGAAACGTTTTACACCATTTTTATGTCTCCTGACAAAGACTAAAAACAGAAATGTTTTCCACCATTTTTATATCTCCTGACAAAGACTAAAAACAGAAAAGTTTTACACCATTTTTATGTCTCCTGACAAAGACTAAAAACAGAAAAGTTTTACACCATTTTTGTCTCCTGACAAAGACTAAAAACGGAAACGTTTTACACCATTTTTATGTCTCCTGACAAAGACTAAAAACAGAAAAGTTTTCCACCATTTTTATATCTCCTGACATATACTAAAAACAGAAAAGTTTTACACCATTTTTATGTCTCCTGACAAAGACTAAAAACAGAAAAGTTTTACACCATTTTTATGTCTCCTGACAAAGACTAAAAACAGAAATGTTTTCCACCATTTTTGTATCTCCTGACAAAGACTAAAAACAGAAAAGTTTTACACAATTTTTATATCTCCTGACAAAGACTAAAAACAGAAACGTTTTACACCATTTTTATGTCTCCTGACAAAGACTAAAAACAGAAATGTTTTCCACCATTTTTATATCTCCTGACAAAGACTAAAAACAGAAAAGTTTTACACCATTTTTATGTCTCCTGACAAAGACTAAAAACAGAAAAGTTTTACACCATTTTATGTCTCCTGACAAAGACTTAAAAGAAAAGTTTTACACCATTTTTATGTATCCTGACAAAGGCTAAAAACAGAAAAGTTTTACACCATTTTTGTCTCCTGACAAAGACTAAAAACAGAAAAGTTTTACACCATTTTTATGTCTCCTGACAAAGACTAAAAACGGAAAAGTTTTACACCATTTTTGTATCTCCTGACAAAGACTAAAAAAAGAAAAGTTTTACACCATTGTATGTCCCATGACAAAGACTAAAAACAGAAAAGTTTTACACCATTTTTATATCTCCTGACAAAGACTAAAAACAGAAAAGTTTTACACCATTTTTATGTCTCCTGACAAAGACTAAAAACAGAAAAGTTTTACACCATTTTTATATCTCCTGACAAAGACTAAAAACAGAAAAGTTTTACACAATTTTATGTCTCCTGACAAAGACTAAAAAGAAATGTTTTACACCATTTTTATGTATCCTGACAAAGACTTAAAACAGAAAAGTTTTACACCATTTTTGTCTCCTGACAAAGACTAAAAACAGAAAAGTTTTACACCATTTTTATGTCTCCTGACAAAGACTAAAAACGGAAAAGTTTTACACCATTTTTATATCTCCTGACAAAGACTAAAAACAGAAAAGTTTTACACCATTTTTGTCTCCTGACAAAGACTAAAAACAGAAAAGTTTTACACCATTTTTATGTCTCCTGACAAAGACTTAAAAGAAAAGTTTTACACCATTTTTATGTATCCTGACAAAGGCTAAAAACAGAAAAGTTTTACACCATTTTTGTCTCCTGACAAAGACTAAAAACAGAAAAGTTTTACACCATTTTTGTATCTCCTGACAAAGACTAAAAACAGAAAAGTATTACACCATTTTTATGTCTCCTGACAAAGACTAAAAACAGAAAAGTTTTACACCATTTTTATGTCTCCTGACAAAGATTAAAAACAGAAAAGTTTTACACCATTTTTATATCTCCTGACAAAGACTAAAAACAGAAAAATTTTACACCATTTTTATGTCTCCTGACAAAGACTAAAAACGGAAAAGTTTTACACCATTTTTATATCTCCTGACAAAACTAAAAACAGAAAAGTTTTACACCATTTTTATATCTCCTGACATATACTAAAAACAGAAAAGTTTTACACCATTTGTATGTCTCCTTACAAAGACTAAAAACAGAAAAGTTTTACACCATTTTTATGTCTCCTGACAAAGACTAAAAACAGAAAAGTTTTACACCATTTTATGTCTCCTGACAAAGACTAAAAACGGAAAAGTTTTACACCATTTTTATATCTCCTGACAAAGACTAAAAACAGAAAAGTTTTACACCATTTTTATATCTCCTGACAAAGACTAAAAACAGAAAAGTTTTACACCATTTTTATATCTCCTGACAAAGACTAAAAACAGAAAAGTTTTACACCATTTTAATGTCTCCTGACAAAGACTAAAAACAGAAAAGTTTTACACCATTTTTATATCTCCTGACATATACTAAAAACAGAAAAGTTTTACACCATTTTTATGTCTCCTGACAAAGACTAAAAACAGAAAGGTTTTACACCATTTTTATGTCTCCTGACAAAGACTAAAAACAGAAAAGTTTTCCACCATTTTTGTATCTCCTGACAAAGACTAAAAACAGAAAAGTTTTACACAATTTTTATATCTCCTGACAAAGACTAAAAACACAAACGTTTTACACCATTTTTATGTCTCCTGACAAAGACTAAAAACAGAAATGTTTTCCACCATTTTTATATCTCCTGACAAAGACTAAAAACAGAAAAGTTTTACACCATTTTTGTCTCCTGACAAAGACTAAAAACAGAAAAGTTTTACACCATTTTTATGTCTCCTGACAAAGACTAAAAACGGAAAAGTTTTACACCATTTTTGTATCTCCTGACAAAGACTAAAAACAGAAAAGTTTTACACCATTTTATGTCTCCTGACAAAGACTAAAAACAGAAACGTTTTACACCATTTTTATGTCTCCTGACAAAGACTAAAAACAGAAAAGTTTTACACCATTTTTATGTCTCCTGACAAAGACTAAAAACAGAAAAGTTTTACACCATTTTTATATCTCCTGACAAAGACTAAAAACAGAAAAGTTTTACACCATTTTATGTCTCCTGACAAAGACTAAAAAGAAATGTTTTACACCATTTTTATGTCTCCTGACAAAGACTAAAAACAGAAAAGTTTTACACCATTTTTGTCTCCTGACAAAGACTAAAAACAGAAAAGTTTTACACCATTTTTATATCTCCTGACAAAGACTAAAAACAGAAAAGTTTTACACCATTTTTATGTCTCCTGACAAAGACTAAAAACAGAAAAGTTTTACACCATTTTTATATCTCCTGACAAAGACTAAAAACAGAAAAGTTTTACACCATTTTATGTCTCCTGACAAAGACTAAAAAGAAAAGTTTTACACCATTTTTATGTATCCTGACAAAGGCTAAAAACAGAAAAGTTTTACACCATTTTTGTCTCCTGACAAAGACTAAAAACAGAAAAGTTTTACACCATTTTTGTGTCTCCTGACAAAGACTAAAAACGGAAAAGTTTTACACCATTTTTATATCTCCTGACAAAGACTAAAAACAGAAAAGTTTTACACAATTTTTATATCTCCTGACAAAGACTAAAAACAGAAAAGTTTTACACCATTTTTATGTCTCCTGACAAAGACTAAAAACAGAAAAGTTTTCCACCATTTTTATATCTCCTGACAAAGACTTAAAACAGAAAAGTTTTACACCATTTTTGTCTCCTGACAAAGACTAAAAACAGAAAAGTTTTACACCATTTTTATGTCTCCTGACAAAGACTAAAAACAGAAAAGTTTTACACCATTTTTATGTCTCCTGACAAAGACTAAAAACAGAAAAGTTTTACACCATTTTTATATCTCCTGACATATACTAAAAACAGAAAAGTTTTACACCATTTTTATGTCTCCTGACAAAGACTGAAAACAGAAAAGTTTTACACCATTTTTATGTCTCCTGACAAAGACTAAAAACAGAAAAGTGTTCCACCATTTTTGTATCTCCTGACAAAGACTAAAAACAGAAAAGTTTTACACCATTTTTATGTCTCCTGACAAAGACTAAAAACAGAAAAGTTTTACACCACTTTTTTCTCTCCTGACAAAGACTAAAAACAGAAAAGTTTTACACCATTTGTATGTCTCCTTACAAAGACTAAAAATAGAAAAGTTTTACACCACTTTTATGTCTCCTGACAAAGACTAAAAACAGAAAAGTTTTACACCATTTTTATATCTCCTGACAAAGACTAAAAACAGAAAAGTTTTACACCATTTTTATATCTCCTGACAAAGACTAAAAACAGAAAAGATTTACACCATTTTTATGTCTCCTAACAAAGACTAAAAACAGAAAAGTTTTACACAATTTTTATATCTCCTGACAAAGACTAGAAACAGAAAAGTTTTCCACCATTTTTATATCTCCTGAAAAAGATTAAAAATAAAACAATGATGTAAACAGTATGTTTAGATTCTTTATTACATGGTTTTCATTCTAGAAAATGTTTAAAATTCAAGCAGTTGCATGAAACAAAGTAAATATAGCTCACATTACGACCTCTTACACCTAGTAGCTGTGTTCCAAAATTCATCATGATCGGTTAATTAGTAAGGTATTGAATTCTCTATATACAAATAAATGAACATATACATACCTAACTTTATATATTTACTTCATCCCATTAAAATTTCATCAAAACATTCTCTATTAAAGACAACTCATGTTCAGAATTTTAAGTAGATTTGTAATTTGTATCATTCAAACTGCTGCTCTAGTCATAATTGTTATTTTTTTAAAGTAGATTTGTAATTTGTATCATTCAAACTACTGTTCTAGTCATAATTGTTATTTTTTTAAAGTAGATTTGTAATTTGTACCATTCACACTACTGTTCTAGTCATAATTGTTATTTTTTTAAGTAGATTTGTAATTTGTATCATTCAAACTACTGTTCTAGTCATAATTGTTATTTTTTTAAAGTATATTTGTAATTTGTACCATTCACACTACTGCTCTAGTCATAATTGTTATTTTTTTTAAAGTTGATTTGTAATTTGTATCATTCAAACTGCTGTTCATAATTGTTTTAGTCAATGTAACCTTCAACCTTCTTCAAGTGTGTATTGTTGATCTCTGGATATGAACCAATTATTTAATCCATAGAGGTACTTTGTTCTAGTTCTGTCAGCCATGAGTGAATATAAAAATCACATTTATCCATTTCATCACTTCACAAGGATTTGTGGCACTATACACAAAAATGTCAACAAATAATCAATTCTAGGTGATAGTGTTCTGAGGGTTGAAGGTTCAATCCTCAGTGACAGTATATACTAAAAATATAATTGCAAATTATTTAGAACTTTTACCCAATCGTGGTTGATAGAACAAGAGCATGCTATTTCTGTGGATTTCATTCTGAATTCTAGATTTCGACAAGATACACCTGAAAAAGGTTGATATATATATATCACCACTTTAGATAATTAGCTGCCCATCTATGAACATAAAACCCCCACTGACCAGGGAATGTCACCATCTGGGATGATTAAAACTTCTGGAACATCTTGAGTAGGTCATAATTATAGCAGGGAACCTTGTATCTTAAGAAACAACACTTTTTAAGGGGCTTTATTTGTTAGCATGAACTCTTTTAATGAGACACTAAGGAAAATTCAAATTCTGGGTGGTCAAAACTCCAGAACAGACATATTTTCAATATCTTGTGCGATTTTTCTTCTCTTGGTCAAGTGTATCTCACTTGCAGCAAGTTTGTTATCTGCATGCATTGCAACTATGCAATGAACTAAATATGCAACCATCTAGTGCATGTTTGCAATAATCTTGATCTTTTATGCTATTGCAAACAAAAACATGAAATTGATAATTAATCGATGACTATAGGCATTTTTAGCTCAACGACATGAGGATATTCTTGGCTCAACGATTTCAGGATATTCTTGGTTCAACAATTCCAGGATATTCTTGGCTCAACGATTCCAGGATATTCTTGTGACATTAGCAGAGGAATAAGAATAACAACTTCTCCGTTTGGACATCTAAAAGAAAAGCTATGATGCAGGAAGGATATATTAACGCGTCTGAAGTTAAGAATTTACAATGCATTGTTCCTATTGCTGCATATGTAAGTGAAACATGGATTACAGACTGTTCTATATTCTTCTGTAATGGAAGCTCAATGTCTTTGAAATGAAATGTTTAAGGTCTATACTTGGAGTAACCTTGCGAGACAAAGAAATGGGTTTAATAGTAACATATTCAACAACAACATTCTTTAAAGAGAGAGATTAACATGATTTATCAGACTCCATTTTTTGTAAAACAAAATCATATCAATAAGATTTCGTTGAAGAAAGATGAAGAGAACGACCACCAGGTGGGCTGATCAGATAAGGGTTTTGTTTGGTCATTTTCTTTGATGGCATAGCAACCCTTTTCAGATTATTTAAGGTTGAATCCAGTAATTTGGAAAACAGTTTATATGCTTCAAGTTCTTTATACATTCAAATTCATGCTGTTTAGTTGTATGGTTTCGTAGAAGAAACCTGTTTTTGTTCTTGCAGAACAGGATTGAGTT
This sequence comes from Euprymna scolopes, assembly GCF_053919585.1. NCBI lineage: Eukaryota > Metazoa > Mollusca > Cephalopoda > Sepiida > Sepiolidae > Euprymna > Euprymna scolopes. The sequence goes on along the minus strand of NC_136523.1, from coordinate 64,617,827 downwards.
TTGCAAAGGAAAAGGAAAAAAGCAATAACGTAAATGCTGGGTGCACTTTATGTTAGGAAGCTGATATCTTCAGACAGCCTGATCTGGTAGCACTATACAGATAAGACTGGCATGTCACTCATGAAAACTAAAAGACCCAAAACTATGATATAAATGTCAGAATTCTGTTTTCAAACTTTTCTCAAGTAAAGGTATTTTCTATATAGATTTTTCTGCAGTCACATTACTGCTAATTCCATGGCAAATCGTCCATTTTGTAATGTCCACTATGAATAATGGGATGCTGTCAGAATTATCTATTGATTAATCTCATGTCTGCCGCCATTGCAGCTACAGACAAGCGAGATTTCAAAAGAAATATTTTGTCACTTATCACGTTATTAATTATGTTTTATTCTTTTAACAAAACGCAACACAATTGTCAGAAATGTTTATCTCTTGCCAATTTAAAAGAATTCTCTCATTTGTCAGCCATTTTATTGGTGAAAAATGTTTTAGGGAAGTTTTACTCGTATTTCAACCACTTGCATGCATTTATCATAGACTTAGTTATGGAAAGATATTTTCAGCATTTAATCATTATTATACAATATTTGCCATCTGGAATCAAATATGTAATGATTTTAATATATTAAAATTATTACATATTTGATCCTAGATGATAAATATATAAAGTCAGTTGTTTGTATCTTTGTGATTAATAGCTTTTTAACATAACATAAATACTTAAATCTGTTTCGTCAATCATTTATATACAAATATTGTTTTTTTGTTTTGTTTTATTTTTTTATAAAAATTGCATTTCCAATCGATTTTAATAAAACATTGTGAAGAACACGTGCTGGTAAAGACTTATATTTTTTCTACAATTAAAAAGTCGCATGCGGGGAACATTTAATTTGTAAAAGTAGGTGACAACACAAACATTGATTTCTCACATATTCATTTCTAGATATTTTTACATAATTCCTGTTCCAATTATGTAAATTATTTAGAGTTGAAAGAACATGCTGATTATTTTCTTCTCACTAACAACAAAGTCGTTCGCTCTTAGTATGAACATTAGCAGTACTTCTTTCTTTTTTTTTTTTTTACCAACAACAAAGATAAATGACAACAGTCCAAAACACACACGGACGACGTGTTATACAAACCACAAGTGATTCAAGCAAAACATGTCTTTTTATTCAGCTATTTTGGACTCCCAACTGCACCTAAATTAGCATGATCACCCTCGTACTCAAATCATTCTAGATTCGCATGTTACTGTTTCCTTACAGCGACCACATGCTTATTCCGGTTTCCTGACAGTTAACACACATGCTAATCATGGCCCATTATTTCTCTGCCTCTCCACATCGCTACCACAAGAGCTAAACTAAAGTCTGCACAAAATACCAAACTAAGACATCTCTTAGAAGCAACTCTCATTTCGCAATTCAAAACTTGTCGGATCATTCCAAGTAAAGAGATTTCCCAGTTAAAAGTTAAAGATTTAACAAAAAAAATCTGTGCATTCTAAATGTGATCAGACATTCATGAATGGTAAAAAAAAAATCAATTGTTATTTATCTTACTTGAAACTTGAGCAGAAATGAGAACGAGTCTAAATGTTCTGAAGGTTTAAATACCTTGAATGACAAGGCGACTGACCAGATTTGAACCAAACTCTACAATTAGCTCCCTTGTTCTACCTCAACTCATACAAATAGAAACAATATAATGCCACTAGTTATTATATTCCTACTCTACTTCCACGGTCCTGGATATGACCATATATCCAGTGGTGAGGCCCCAGCTTGCGGGCTTTGGAGGAGTGTGGAGCAACCCTTTAATTGCCATTACTCCCAGGTCCACTCTGACCCGGAGTGGTAGTACCTGTTAAGGTCCCAACTATGGGTTAAATAGAAACCGACTTGAAAACAACAAATATATGCTATTAAAAAATTTTTCTTCAAAATCTTTGGATTCGGCATTAAATAACCTGAAAAGGGTGGATACGCCGTAAAACAAAAACAACCAACCAAAACAACAACAACCAAAACAACAACAACCAACCAACTTCCACTTTTAATTCAGTAGCCATCAGAAATGGCTTACGATTGGATTCATACCATAAGCTTTTAATCAATTCTTAAAGTCATTAAAATAAATACCTGATTATATATATATATAATTTAAAATTTATAATATAATTTAGTAAAATAATAACTGGATTCTGTTTACATTTCTTATTGGGGAAGTGGTATTTTCCACGAAAGATCTATGAATTTCATAGTTGTTCAGTTTTTTTTTAAATCTCTGAAACAGCTACATGGTAAACAGCTGCTAATCCTATTTTTCTATCAAACAAGGTAAGGTTTTTTTTTCGTTCACTGTTAAATAGTTAAAAACCCTTTATTGGATTTTCTAGTGGAAAATTGGCTTATACAACTGCTAAGTCTGCAATTTGTTAAATTTAGAATTTCGAAGAATTTAAATGGTATTTTTTTAAATTTTATTTTAGTATGTTTTTATAAAATGCTTAAAGCTTCATTAGACACACACACACACACACACATTTATATATATGGTGTTTTTTAAGGCGATAAACTATAAATTGACAACTCTTTTCTTTAATTGCAAATCGGTTATTTTGTATTTAAATTATCAATGCTGAAAATTAATCTTTTGAATAAACCACACATTTGTATAATAAAAATATTTTTCTGTCATTTATTTTAATTTAAAGTTCGCAGCCTCTAAAGAAAAGTTTTTAAAAAAATATATATATTAAAAATTTTATAGAAGGTCAGAAAAACATTGATTCTGCCAGTTTCAAATCCAATGCAGGGATACCAGTTTATAGTCAAGAAATATTGGACTTGACCATAAACTAGTCCTTCTGTATTAGATTTAAAACTGGCGGTACCGAATTTTTTTTTTTTACCTGTAAAATTTTAAAAATGAATATTATGCTCTTATATAATCAGGCACTTTGCTACCCCCCAACCCCGAACAGCATATTGGTGGCTTGGCAAAACCACAGGGAGAGACAATCGAAGCAGCAAAACTGAAGCTGGCCTACAGGACACTATATATGGTGTAGACAAATTTAATGTAGACAAATTTGGGCATATTTTATTGGTGCGAAAATATAGGTTCTTTTTTACCAATTGTTATAAAGTTTAAACATAGAATAGTATTATAATCTCCAAAAAGCATGCAAATTTTCATGTAGTTTCGTCCCATAGAATCAAAGATATGAGCATTTCAATATTCAATTTGGCTACTAGTGTATATATATATATATATATATATATATATATATATATATATATATATATATGAGCAAACAGTTAATAAAATATGTTTAAAAAAAACACTTTGAAATGAGTTAAAAACATATTTAATCTGAAAAGGAAACACTAGATAAATGGATAGTCCTTAATCTGCAGAGTTTCGAAGAAATACTTTCCTTCTCATCAGAGGGTAGGAATTAGCAAAATGCGGGATCGGATTTTGCATGCAGAAGTATTTGATGAAACAGCAAGTAAGTCAAAGATCTTACTTGAAAGCAAAAAAAGTGAAGCAGAGGGAATACGGTAAAGAAAAAGGTGATTACACATGAATGGATAGTCTGGTGGAAGATAAAAAAATCCAGTGACGGTAAAATCCAAATGTAAAACTTCAAGAAAGTTAAAAGAATTTCCATTTGTACAAGTAAAATCCAAGAAAATCCCGTAATTGGAAGAAGATGGTCCATAATAATCCAAAGGCAGAAATCCATGGAATAATTCACAAAAATGTGTACAAGGAAAAAAGAAAAGATTCCAATAATATTAATAAAAGAAAAATAAGATATGCTTTTCACTCTACTTCCGAGACATAAATATAAATAAGAAAGATGAGAGAAGTAGAGATCTTTGATCCAATTTTATTCTTTCACTAACGATAAAGACATTCACTCTTTGTATAAGCAGTTCTTTTTATTTTTTTACTAACAACAAAACACATGCACATGACGTGGCACCCAAATGCAAAAGCTTTTCAAGCAAAAAAAAACAAACAAAAAAAGTCTCCTTTTATTTTGTCAGTTTGGGTCCCAACAGTGCATAAATTGCTATAATTTCTCTCGCCTTGTATCAAAATGGTTCTAGGTTTGCGTGATACTGTTTCCTTACAGCGGCCACATGCTAACCATGGTTGCTTACTTCTGTCTTTCTGCATCGTTACCACCGAATACATCAATTACTAAAAAGGCTTGATCACACCAAAAATACAGTGATAGAGTCACAAGAGACGTGAACATTTATGCACTGATTTTTTTCTTTCTTTTTTAACAGTGTTGTATGAATATCTCCTGGTTTTGAAAATCTCTGCTGTAAAGAGCTACTTTGGTTTTCCTGTTTTATGACATATCAACAATTTTATGGTGGTTTAATTCCAAAGCCATCTTTCTCCAGTTAACATTACTTTTTCCTTGCCTGTGAAGAGGGAGGATTGACTATTTTTTGATATTTCAGAAGCTCACTCTCCACAAGTTCTCACGATTCAAACTGTATTTTTTACGGCCATTTTGAATCACTTGCTTTCAACTCTTCTACAATTCTCTTACATGCTTCTACAACAGTTTATACAAGATGTCGCGCTCCACATGACCGTATCAGCACAGCCGATTCATTCTTAGAATAACATCCATGCTCAGTAAATGCAGTTTTTCAGAAAATCCTCTAAATATTGGCTTTGATCAGATTTCACATTACAAATTCATCTGTCATTACACTGCAATCGGGCGAAAAAGAACTGGATGAGGACCTACAATATCTATGTTAATTCATCTGTTCTAAAAAAAAATAGTCGATAAATTCAATGATGCTGATATTTGTTTAAAAGGGGCTCGCCTCTTCCCTCTACCCCCAAGAAATGTTGCCATTCCAGCAAATTGTTTCTGCAATTTAATACAAATTTTAGTTACAAATAGGTTGGATCAAATTTCTACTTTGCTTAAAGTATAAAAACAAAACCACCTTACGCTCAAACTGAAAGAGATTTTAGAATTGATTATACAAAAAAGGTCACAATCTTAAACAAGCTAAATTCAATTCTTAGCAATAACAGATTTAGGATCAAATTCAACATTTTCACACACACACACACACACACACACACACACACACACACAAAAAGAAAGTGATTCAAACTAGACTATCTCTCATGAAAGTACTTTGTACCAGCCAAAACTTAATCATTTTTTACATGTATTGAGCGGATTTTATTTGGTTGTTTTGTTTCAACCCTTTTCGAGTTATTAAATGCCGAATCCAGTAATTCTGAAAAAAAGTTACTATGCTTCAAGTTCTTTATACAGGGTGTCCAAAAAAAAAAAAAAAAAAAAAAAAAAATCACTGAAAGTTGAAAATCTTTCTCATTTTGCCATTAATGATTATTTTTTTCTCTATTTCAGATATTTTACAGATAATATTTTGGAAATTAATTATGGATAAGTATAATATTGAATAACGTACGCGAGTTGTGAAATTGTTTTACCAAAATCAGAGGTTAAGTTCAGTGACTTTTTGGATACCTTGTATCATGGTGTTTGATTTGACTGTTTTGTTTATAAAAAATTGTTCTTTGCGGAACATGATTGAATTTCGCAACAAGAAAACAGTAACATCAATGTTTGGTGCATTTTAGGTCAGGAAACCAGTATTTTCAAACAGCCTGATACAATAAACGTCACATAAACGTTTACATAATGCTCTTAGTAAACAGTATATATTAAATAACCTTACTCTATATTTGTCAGCAGTAATTTAATACCCTTATTGCTCTATTTCTTAATAGTATTAGTGCATTTTTGTATAAACTAATTCAAAAAGTGTTGATATGCCGTCAAAAGAGACAAATGAGTCCTGATGAATACTGCTAGCCTGCTTGTGCTAATGTTAGCAGACTAAAGTAATGATGTTTTTAAAAAATAGGAAACATTGTAATGTATTTATCGACATGCAGATTATTTATATTTAGAAAATAAAAACGGCAATTATTACGGTTTTCTTCGATAAGGAAGCGATTAGTTAGACTCTCAGGCTTCTGTTCCAATTCACATGATCTACCTTGCTCAAGAGTTATGGATGTCGACAACATTATAACAAAACCGGTTATTGTTTTTTTAAGAATTGCATATCAAGAGATATTCTTTTTGTGAGTAAAACAAAGAGAAAACGATCCCCACACACGCACGCACCATCCTGCCTCTTAGTGTGAAACTAGATACAAACGTTCTTGGATCAAATTCAAAGCTTCTTGAATACATGACAAAAGGAAATCTTTTAGGCAGCGGCAACAACAGGGGTAAATGAAAACAGCCATTATTATTATTTTAAATAATGCACATCTTTCATTAAAAGATTTCATTAAGTTCAGTTTGGTTTCATGAAACAAATTTGAATAAAAATGATTGGAGAGCGGGGGGTGGGGGTAATGTTGCCTTACAGTTTCCAAAATCAAACACTTTTAAAGCCTTAACAAAGGTGTAAAATAAACGTTCAACTAATTTTTGTGTTGTGGGTTTAGAATGTAGCTCAATTTCACATTTAATGATATAAATATGATATTGTTACACTGTGTGGGTAGTTTTAATTATTCATTGACTAGTAGGGATATCTGGCGTTACCCGGAACATAGTTAATGCAATAAAAGACTTTTTAAAAAGTTTGCATAATATACAAAATAAAATAAAAACTCCTACCAACAAAAAATTACTGAATTGCAATAGTTTCTACTGTCCAATTCATTGTCCTTGAATAATACATTTTCGGTTTCCTTACGTTTTGGGATCGTATACATTCTCTCTCTCTCCAATGATCAATGATTTGGAGCAAAGACAGTTGACTAAACCTCCTTTGTTTTAGCTTAGTCTTTTTGAAGTATCATTAAGAAGATTTGATTTTAAGTTCGAATCTACGATTCATAATTAATGGCTCCCATATTGTTTTAAATTCTACAATAGATCTACGTAGAAGGCCATTGTCGTATAATAGGCAGATCGTAGACGGACTGGCAGTTGTGGTTAGTGCAATATATAGAATGAGGAATTGAAGCTCATTGTTTTTAGATTAAAAGTTATTAGTTTATTAAAAAAAAGTGTCATAACAAAATTAGAGAGACGGATCGAAAAGGCAGAGCAATCATTACAGAACGATTCGTGGAACACAATTTTGGGAGGAGATTCATACGAGTTAGCAAGATTGCTAATTGTGGGAGTTAGAGAGAGCAGACCCAACAAAGTCTCTGATTCCCTGAAAATATGAATCGGAAGACTTCTCATGGAGGCGACGAGATAAAAATAAATGTTGGCTAAAACCATAGCAAAATAAAGAACCCCACCCTCTTAAGGACGAAAAACCATGTTGCGACTTTGACTGTGGAAAACCATGGTAACTGAATAAACCCCATTTGTCCAGAAAGAAATAAGAATTGCCTCAGTTGCTATGCATTGAGAGAGCTTTTATTCCAGATGCGATGAACGGTGGGACACAAACCACTCATGGACATGGCCAAGGGGCATGAAAGCAAGATATAAAAGTTATGTTCGGTTTTGTTTTTATAAACCTTCCAAAATGGTTGATGTGCCATAATTATGAAGCTTGACGCAATGTAACAATATGTGCTGCGTCTTTCAGATGCATTACTCTCCACCATACCATTATTCTCTCCACCATACCATTATTCTCTCCACCATACCATTATTCTCTCCACTATACCATTATTCTCTCCACCAATACCATTATTCTCTCCACCATACCATTATTCTCTCCACCATACCATTATTCTCTCCACCATACCATTATTCTCTCCACCCTTATTCTCTCCACCATACCATTATTCTCTCCACTATACCATTATTCTCTCCACCATACCATTATTCTCTCCACTATACCATTATTCTCTCCACCATACCATTATTCTCTCCACTATACCATTATTCTCTCCACCATACCATTATTCTCTCCACTATACCATTATTCTCTCCACTATACCATTATTCTCTCCACTATACCATTATCCTCTGCCTATAGTTTTTACTTTGTCCCATTAGAAGGTGTCCATTTAGCATCCAATTTCTTTCTAATTTGTCTTCTACAGAAAAAAAAGATGCTTCAAAAGAGAATTCACCAATTATTGAAAATTGTTTTCAGTCTTCTGTAATATATGATATAGGTTCCATGACACATGACTATAACAAGCAACGACATGCCTTTAGAGATTTCATATGTGTCCCCAAATGCATGCAATGACTAAAATGTTACCTGTGCAAAATAATAGAGTAGACTAATCCTTACCCAAGGTTGCTAATGTATAAAAAAATATCATGCTTACACCAGCATTGATTTTGGCTATCTTTCCCTGTCATTGAACTTAAGCATGTTAGTTCAGAATTGTGGTTAGTGATTTCATAATGCTTGCTAGCTAGTTCATTATGGATTTCTATTTACTACTGGAATCAAGCAGTACAAATTCCGGTTGGAAATTGTGCAACCCTCACTTCATAATTATATGCACAGCTTCAGTTACAGTGATGAGCATCCATAATCATTCAAGACTGAACAAAGGCGATGACAATATTCTAATGCATTTCATGTGTAGCGAGCTGCTACTACTACGAGACTAGGCTGTATTCTCACCTTAGTTCTCTCTTTCTCCCTACTCTTTTCTCTTTTCCTTCCTTTCTTCTTATACGTCGTCAGAAGTTCCAGCCAATGAAAAGCGAGAACGGTTTACGTGGGACATTCGAGTGAAGGAAACGTCCTTACTTCCACGGCGACTAGAGATAGAACACACGCCTCACTCCTCAGCTCCCGTTAGGTAGCCAAGAGGAGTATTGAACATTAATACAGACTTTACAAAATGCACTGTCTTTCTTTGTAACCCGAGTTTCGGGAAAACACACATATATATTGGATATATAAAACCTCATGAATTCATAAAGTCGCGTTACACGTCCTCATTTTTATAAGAAGACAATGTCTTCTTTTACCAGTATTTCTTTCTATTTCAGCGCTCCAGTTCTCCCTGTTATCGGAGGCGCCCCAAAGTGGGAGCCTACCGAAATGGTGACCTCTAATTAGTACCCATGTTAATGTATGGTAATAATACCATACATGTTCGTTTGCTGTTATCTTTCCCACGCATTTTTAAAAATAACATCCTCAAATCAGCAAAACGTGTGATTAATCTGATGTCAGATAAGATAAACAATTCAGGCTTTACCTATTTTAGAATGAATTATTCCAAAATCAAATTATGGCATCCGTCGATTAAAACAATACAATTTTAAATAAATATATTTCCCAAAGTAACATTCGTTTTATTAACTTGAAAAATATTTAGTTCTATTATGTTCATAGTAAGAAGACAAAGAACATTTATTATTTTTAAAGAATATTTTGCAGAGAATGAAAATTATTTTTATAGATGAAGAAATAGTAATTTTTTCTTAATAGTATTCATTCTAACAGGATTATTATTTAAAAGGATTATTATTAACAGATGATGTAAAAAGCGGCATGGAATTTCTGTGAAGTCCTGTTCGTAACAATATTAATAACTGGCAGAACAAAAGGTGGCCATAAAGTGGGTGCTCATTTTACGTTAAATTATTATATACAAGTCATCCCCTACTTTTTTTTAAACTAACAGTATTTAATATTTGTGAAAATGCTTGTTTTCCAGATTATTAAACGTTATTTTCGTTTTCAGCACACCTGAAAACCTTTTTTGAAAGTAACATTTCTTCATGTATGTTAAACTACTTGTCTGCCAGAATTCTAAATGTGATTTTTGTTTTAGCACCCCGGAAAACATATTTACGTCGTAATTTTAAAGGATTGGTCGAAGGTGGGAAAAAATCGCATATTTACCCTTTTTTATTTGTGAAATAACGTGATTAAATGAAATTAAAATTTAATGACATCCTCACATGTGTAATAATAGTGTGATGTAATTTTATCCATTTATAGTTTGTGTATATAAACAAACATGGAAACATATTAATCGAATCGAAACTCGAAACCAAATGAAACGAAAATATTATCCCATGCGTCCCTAGAAATACTATTGCGGTATCTTATTAATAAAATAAAAGATTAATTTAAATTGTTAACCACATCTTCATATGTGAAATAATAGCATGATTTGATTTTAGTCATTTATAATTTGTGAAGCAGTTATAATGAAAACAAACGTGAAAACTTAAAATATCGATACGGCAACGCGAAAGCAATGAGACGAAATGCTTTTCTAAAGCGTCCCTAATAACCGTTTAGTACAAATGAATTACTGTCTCGTTATCTTTATTATTAAAATAAAATATAATTTATTAATGATTTGTCACTGTATTTTTATTACTAAAATAAAACACAATTAATAATTATTTGTCGCTGCAAATGAAATAAATGTAAACAGCAATGAAAATAGAAAACTCCAATTTCCGTTTGTTAAGATAACTCGACAATAAGCAATCAAACAAGGAATATGTTAATTATAATGTCGTGCGAATCCATTTTTTTTTTATTTTTGGAGATTACAAAGTTTGTTATCAGAGCATTTAATTTGTAATTATTCTACTCAGGGAAGCCATGTTTGTGTTAATCTCTGTAACTTTCTTTTTTGAATGATGATTCGGTCATTCTGGAATGTCCGAATATGTAGATGCCAACCAATGAGATTGCGAGGAATGGTGGGAGGGAGAAACCATTATTCGAGTAGTGGTAAAGGATTAAGAGTATGCGATGTTTAAGAAATTACTTGTCAGTTAATGACGGCTTGGATCCAGGAAAGTAGGAAAAGATATAAATGCACGCAGTGTAGAATGGGGTCGTGAGAGGACTTATCGAAGAGGAGGGAAAATTTGAGCTACTACCTCTATAAGTTCGGACGATGATGAAGATGGTGCTCCTCGGAATAAATGTAATATTTTAATATTACGTAATAACATATAGGAAATGGTGTTCTATAGTTTAATAAGGTAATGGCTAATAGCATTAACATAATAACTTTGTATGTGCCATCTGTTGTTGTAAACTTACGGTATTTTGGTTCAGAGGGCGATAAACTGCGCCTCTTATTATATACAAGATATATAATGATGATGATAATGATAATAATTATTATAATGATAATTATAATAATTATAATGATAATAACATTAATAATGATAATGGTAATACTAATAATAATGATAATAACATTAATAATGATAATGGTAATACTAATAATAATGGTAATAATAATAATAATGATAATAACATTAATAATGATAATGGTAATAATAATAATGAATAGATGCTAACTCTTAAGTTGGGTCATGTATAAATAATAGCCATAGAATAGAAGATAAATCGTGACATTTGAAAGTGAATCAACCACGGAAAAAAATAAAAGGTCTTTAGTGTTAATCTGTTCATCCATGAATTGTTGAACCTTTATTCAACGATGTTTCTAAGTCAGCGGTTTTCAGGATTTTCTGGTAAAATAAATATACATCCCATTGGTAAATAGACGGTTAACCGAAACCAGAAGTAACTAACAAATTGAATGGAAAATCAACAGAATTAGGATTTAAAGGAAAAAAATCTAAACATTTCCATGAACAGAATTTTTTCCAAGAACTTCCAATCTGTCGATCTCATAAGACTGCTTACCTGAAAGCTACAACATAGTCGTCTTCAAATTCAATCTCAAACTTTCTCCATAAATAATCAAATTTTGTTCATTCTATTCATCATTTTCAATCTCCTCATGATATTATTCATCATTCAACATCGTATGGAGAAGGTAATGCGTGGGAGAACGAATAGGTGGATAGTGTTATGACAACAGAATAGATACAACACTCCTAAAGTAGTTTGATATTTTGTCAACAGATTCTACACTAACATCTCAATTGAGTATTGAAACATAGTACACTAGCAGGCCGCCTGGCATTGCCCGGTCATAAAATACACTTAAACATGCTGTTTTGATTAATGCAGATTTCATATTTATTATTATACTAGTCTGGGTGCCCGGCGTTGCCCGGGTGTTTGGAGGTGTGTTTTGAGCAAAAAAAAGAAGAAAAAAGTGGTAGTAGGCAGACAGGCAGGCTTGAACCCGTAACGCGAAAGCAGAAAACAAAGTGAAAGAAAATCTGATGTCTTACCGCTACTTCATGACGCGACCAGAAGCACGGAACATTTTGCAAAAATGGCTCACAAAAAAGCGACCTCTCCTTGTAGAAAACTGCCCAGTTGAGGGTGAAGGAATTAATGTTTTGGGCCAATTTTTCGATATTTGTCATCTAAGATGTCGAGCTTCAAAATGATACCAATCTCATGAAAATCCGTTGCCTCTGTCAAAAGTTTTGGCAGACATACAAACATACATTTAAACAGACAGGTGAGATTTATATTATAGACTAGCGAGGGGTACCTGGCGTTGCCCGGGTGTTTTTCGGGGTATGTGAAAAAAAACCGAAAATGTGAAAAAAACGGGTGCCCGTGTAAAAAAAAACGAAGCCTTCACGACGCACAGTTGGAAAATAGTAAAGTGTTTAAAAAAAAAAACAGGTGCGTGTTTTTGATTGACGTGACGGCGATAGGTATTCAGCAGTTAGCATTTTGTGCGGGACAGTTTTGATTGAGGTGAATAAATCGGTTTGTTTGTTTTTAAAAACCCGCTCCCTGTTTATTAGGAGGAGCGAAATGAAAGCTACAGTCTGATATGACGAAGTCGACATTGAACAAACGTTACTTAGCTCTCTTGAGAGAACTGAGCCTGTGATTAGAGTCGAGTTTCACTTTTTTTTATACCGAAAACCGAATGTAACGCGTGCCGATGCAGGAAATGTCGAATAATTAACGTTTGAAAGTTAATAAAATTAAATAGACAGCTTAATTTTGGGGGGGTTAATTTTTCGATATTTGTTGTCCGGAGGGTGGGGCTTTAATATGATATCAAGTTTGTGAATTTTTTTTTCGTCAGTCAAAAGTTTTTAGCAGACACATAAACATACATACATACATTTTCGCTTTTATATATATATATATATATATATATATATATATATATATATAGACTAGCAGGGGTACCCGGCGTTGCCCGGGTGTTTGTAGGTGTGTGTGATGTTAAATAAAAAAGAAACCGGGGGATAGGATCGAACCCAAAGCCCTGAGGCGAAGTTTGAAAATAAAATCGGCCAGCCAGAATGAGTTACTGAAAGACAGGTGCGCACCTGGAAGTCGTCGAGCGTTACGACGACGATGTAGGTTTGTTTGTTATAAGCGAAGTAAAAAAAAGAAAACAACATTTTAATTAAGCGTGGGGGGGTAATCAAAACATCGAAAAAAAAACACAAAAAAAAATAACGTAAGGCAAACGAACGATGAAAACAGAAAAACGAACACGTGAAAAATGACCTGTTTCGATATTGAAATTTAAAAAATCGGTGGGTACCCAGGTGTTTTGGGGTGTGTGGTCGGGAGTGGATAGGCGAAGTAAAAAAAAAAAAAAAACAGAAAAACAAACGTTACGTGAAAAATGGCTTAAATAACACTGGTTCAATATTTAAATTTAAAAAATCGAAAAAAAAAAAAAAAAAAAAAAAGAGACATCTCACACCACGATTCAAAACCAAAACGATAATGAACCAACGCGCTAATCGACTGACCTAACGCAACGTACATGGAATTTGTTCAGTTTTTCAACTATTTAAAGTAAATCAGGTCATGACGTAATCTGGCGCATGTGCAGAACCGCTCGTCGTCACGAGAAGACAGTTTTTGTTGACCCCCCCCCTTGTCGATTTCGCGGTGAAAAAAATGAACGGTTTTTGTCAAATTTTTCGATATTTTTTGAGCGAAGGATGGGACTTCGATATGATACCGAGTTTGTGAATTTTCGTCGTGTCTGTCGAAAGTTTTTAGCAGACACACAAACATACACACATACATACATTTTCGCTTTTATATATATATAGATTATATTAGATCCAATATATAATAATGATTTAAAAAGTTAAATAAAAAAATGACCCATGCACCACGATCGAGAATCGAAGCACAAAACATTTAGCTTACAATTTAATTTTTCCTTTAGCGTTAATGCCTGAGCTATGAAGACATGTTTGCAAGGCTAAAAATTAAAACATGAACTAATAGCTGTTACGTTACGCATGCATATTCGTAATGCCGTCGTTTGACCTTCCCTTGGCAAATTCCATTTCTTTAATTTTCACACTTTTGCACCGATTTTCCCTGCATAAAACCCAAATATAAAGTTTTGCATGAGTTTAAATACCTTATACATTAAGTTTCATGTCTGTAGACCAAAACCTATAGAAGTTTGGTAGGCAAACTTTTTTAAACAAAAATCTATATACGCATACATAAATATATAGAGAAAGAGGTTTGTGTTTACTATAACCTTTCTACGCAAATATTACGCAAGTATAAATCATGTAGAATATCTGCATGAATAGAATTACACATAATAGTTAAATAAAGATGATCATCCCATGAGAAAACCGAAAAAAACTAATAAGGAATTAATTAAAATGAATGTTTTAAAGAATATGCAAATTAGCTAGATCGTTTGCAGCCGAATGCAATTCCACGAGCCATATATAACAAAGCTGTATTTTTTAAAATAATTATGAACATCAACACCAAAAATAAAAAAAATAAAAAATTTATAGGAGTATAGATTAGTGAGAACCTGAATTGAATATCAAAAGATGATACAATATTGATACAATGATTGAAAGTAATACCATAGTTTCGGCTCCAAACAGCAAAACCTCATTAGTAATAGAGATGCTGATTACAACAAATTTGTACAACACAAAACATTGAGTTAATATCTAATTTAGAAAATCATGATATTTAAAATGAATCTTTCATATATATCTGTGCATGTGTATATATGTTGCAGTAGGTCAGAAAAACATCTATAATATTTAAATAAGTATTATGCTCTTATATCAATTTTCTTTATAATCGACTACTTTGTTAGGGTCTCTCCCACAAACTCTACGCACTAATATATATATATATATATATATATATATATATATATATATATATATATATACTGGATTTGATGCCTATTTTTGCATTAAATACTAATCCTTATTAATCTTAACTATCCATCGAATGGATACCATAATACTTAGTTTGTTGTATCCTTAACATAACAAGAGTCAATACAAAATTTCAGCCATATCGGTCCGATAGTTTCTAGCAAAACATCTAAGGTAACTGTGGTGACATATCCCTATTCATCTGTTTAGCTAGATCAGTCCAGTAGTTTCTGATAAAAAGTGGAACAGACAGACTAAGGTTATATATAAAATCAAATAAGAGACGCGTTACATTTAACACTTTAAAGCCAAATAACAATGCAATTTTTTTTTTAACCTTTATAAAATAAACGAATGGATAACCTACCCAAACTATATATATATATATATATATATATATATATATATATATATATATATATATATATATACATGAACCTGAGAAAGTATAAAAAATGTTTTTGTCACATGCATTCGAAAATGGCTGCCACCCCCATACACACATATCATCCAATCTCGGCTACAACGCCACTACCTCCTCCCACTTTCTAAGAGTTAAAAACAACTGGATATCACCTTTGCTTAATTTGTTAGGAAATACGCTGATACATACGGCGATAGAGTGTGCGTGTGTGTGCGTACGTTTCATATTACACGAATGTAAGCAGAGTTGCAGATTCGTCATCCATAATATGTCATATGAAGGGAAAAGAAAAATCACTTGTGAAATGTCAAGATGCTTACTATTTCTTTTCCTGGGTCACACCAGAAACTTTAACGTTGCCATTTCAAAAGTACTTCTTTGCTGAACCAAATTGGAAAAACAATCACAAACAAAAAGTCAGACAGAAACAAATGCCAACATGCAATGTTTCAAGATAACCATTTTCACTTTGATTGGTCGAATTTTTTAGGACAATTTTTTTCATTCCATGCTCATCACAATCCGAAATAACATACTTGATTTAAAATATCAAGGAAGAACAAAAATCTATATCTAACATATAAAATTATCTTGTCAGATTTTTTTAAACAGTCATAAATAGTAATATATCAGTCAAATCGAGGTTTTATTTTCACAAGCCAGTCGTGTTTATCATTGTGTTATTTGCCAGAAAAATTAAAATCCTAATCGCTTTAATCGTTTACATATTTTATTCAGTCTTAAGTGAGATGAACTCCTTAATTTAAACCATAATCATTCTGTTATATTCGTCTTTTCCATTGGCTAATCTTCTTAATTTATTAGCCAATGAGGCTCTTGTCTTCAATACAGAGGGAAACTTTAATAGCATCATAATTCTGTTCTATTTTTCTTTTTTACAAGGAGTCACCACATTATCAAGGCTTGAAGGGCACTCCAGAATAAGGATTAATGGGTGTACGGTAGTTATTAGGACAACAGTTAGTAGTGGAAATTTGGGTATAATTTTATTATTTAAGGGGATGGCTAAGCAAAAACTTGTTTTTTGACAAGGGGGGGGGGAACGATAGATTGGAGCTCAAACGAGCAGTCGCCATGAAAATAACAATAGAACAGAGACAGGCTAGCAACGTCTCTTGTGAGAAAGAGGTTGTAGTGAAGAAAAAAGAGCATTACCCACCAGATTTCTAAGCCGTCAAAGCAGGATATAATGGTTCAAGCAGCTCTTGCCAAGATGTGGCAACAGTAATCTATTCTAGGACGTACTTGGCTCTTATACAGGTAGAGGATTGCATCAGAAGTGAGATATCTACTGAAGCTGTACAATGATCCAACCATTTTTTCCAGCAACATTGGCAACGGATTTAATGTATGTGCTTCCTTTGAGATCAGAAGTGAATGTCAGACCCAAAAGATTGTCAAACCATGGTGCTTCGCTAAGACAGAAATGAATTCATTTTAATTGGGGATTCAGATGGGAGTCAGAGTTAGTGTGAGAAAAAGAGAAGCTTGGTTTTTGATGCATTAAAATTAACCAGCCACCTCTTTCTGCATTGCATTACATGCACAAGATCAGAAGAGAGAGAATTAGAGAGACTTTGGTCATTACCGGTCTTTGAAGTGTTACTGTAGATGGTAGTGTCGTCTTCATAAACATCTACGAATGATCTAACTATGTGATTTGGGAGATCATTGATGAAGATCAGGAAAAGAGTTAGGCCCAGGAGGGACACCAGCATTGATACGATGAGCTTCTGATTTCTGCCCATCAACCACTACTCTTATAAACTTATTAGAGAGAAATAATTTAATAACTGAGAGGACATTTCCAGCAATTCCGTAGCTGGAGATCTTGTGAAGCAGACTTTTATGCCATACTCGATCAAAAGCCTTTGATATGTCAAGGAGAATTGCTTTAGAAACAAAGCCCCCATCGAGAGATTCACTAATCCTATGTGATATTACAGTTAGAATATCAGCTGTAGATCTAGCAGAATGGAAGTCATATTGCATATCACTAAGTAGGATGTTTTTGTTTAGGTGGTTGACCACTTCTCTATTTAACAGATTCCAGCAGCTTACTCATGACGCACAAGAGAGTGATCATCGATTTCCGGAACTTTTGAATTCAGGGCAGACTTGTATACTTTAATTTTACTTACGTTACTAAATTTTAATCACCTTTTTTGTTTATATTTTATTTCTGGCTATAATTGAAATTATAAAACACTATAAAACTTTCACTTTATTTAACTTACATGTTTAACCTGTGAATTTTCTGTTAAAAACAAACAAATATTTTGAGTTGATTAATTATTTATTTTATTAATAATTTATTTTGAGTTGATTAATTTATTTGGAGTTAATTAATTTAAATTAACCCAACTAAACTGAAAGTACTTTTTTTTTCTCTCTCTTTTTACTTTATTTTAATCATTTCTATTTTTGGTATACAAAATAACTATTTTGATTCTACCTTTTAAATTTACACAACTAATACGAATATTAGTTGTGATGACGTTTCTTTAACATACAAGAAAATTATACGTCATTTGCCCTTTTTCATACAAACGTGTCTAATACAGATTTTCTGAAGACAATGCGTTTCCGTTGTTCTACACTTCACTTCTGTTTATAATTATGAAAAACAAAACATTATTTCCCGCCCTTTCACTCTAGTTACCTTATGCCTCCGACATTCATTAAGAAAAATATCTTCATAAAACAGATTCAGTTAAATATGTAGTAAAATTAAAATTATAGTAATAATAACAGTGATGATGATGATGATTTTGACGAAAATAAATAAAATTAGCTTTTTTTTTAAACAACAACAACACTTAATTTCTTTCTTTCTTTCTCCTTCTGTTCTTTTTTTTAATTTTCCAATGACTAATCAATAGAGAAACCAATCAGAGCTACCCGACTCCTAAGAAACAGGATCTAAGGGACATACCTGGAAAAAGGAGATAGGTCCCCTGCCTTTCAATCAAATGACCAGAACCAAAAGAACTTAATAAAAGACAGCAAAAACAAAACACGGCAGTTAGCAAGAAAAGGATAATGAACAAACGGTAGTTTGTTGCGTTGAATTTCAGCCCAACACATTTGACCATATTTCATTCTTATTCCACTTAGCTCGCCATTACTCATGGAACAAGAAAAGAAAAGAATTCAGAAAATCAACAAATACCAAAGAAGAAAAGAAAGTTCGTATTTCTTTCAATAACATCAACGTTCCAAAGCGCATGAACAAAATGAAATTGACATTTGTCATTTTATAGACAATACGCATACAGAAAGATTGAAAAGAAATGATAAGCACTACTTATCATAAAAACATTATAAACATTTATTTACTTTGTATAAAACTAATATTTTGGAGTCAGAAATAAAATATATTTTAATTTCAAAAAAAGGTAACTTTTCAATTGCTAAAATCAACCAATACCTAAACCTAAAATGAAATTACATTTTTATTTTATTCTAATCACTTCCATTTTCCTTCTACACAATTTGAATTCTTTTTTGATTTACAAAAATAATAACATCAGTCATGTTAATGTTTCTTTGATACACAGGAAAAAAAATTATACTGAATCCATTTTTTCGTACACTTATTATGAAAGCATTTAATACACGTTTTCCAGTCACTAGCGTTTTTGTTTAACACAAGGCCAAATATTGGTTAAAAGTTATTTCTTTTTTATGATTACTTAATCAGATTGTAATTAATTCTCACTTTGAGTTATGAGTTGCATGTTTGAACCATCAAAGATGTCGCTGTAGAGATTTAAGGCTGAGGTATTGACAAAACGCAGCAGCTGAAATGCGGTCGGCAACACAAAATGTGGAAAAGGCAGTCATTTTCAAAGACTTCTAACTTCTACCAATCAACCTCTATCATCAATCATATCTCAAGCAATGTATATTTATTTGTAACGTCTTCCCTACGAATGCAAATATATTTACATAATTCGACATCTTTTTTCCTTTCTATACCAATCGATACATTTTTAGTAATTTATAAAGATCGCAGTCATGGAAGAACATGAGAAAAAATCTGTTTAGTGATTAAAAGTAATTTTTTGTTGTTTCCATTGTATATATTACGAAATGGAGAATAGTTTCCATTAAAAATATAGTTAGTATTATGCATCTAAAATAAAAAAAAAAACAGTTTTCACTAATTTTTGTTATTAAATAAACATAATATCAGTTAAAATTCAGCGGCCATTTTGTTTTATTTCGGATTTTCCACACTATGTTGGCACTTTTCCAGCATCCTTTTTGTCAATTTTAGATGCATAATACTAACTGGATTTTAATATAAATGCTTCTCGTTTAGTAATATAGAACAAAAACAAAACTGTTTTTAATGCCTAAACAGATATTTTTCTTGCATCTTCCATAACTACGATTTTTATTAATTGCCCATTTTTTTAAAACTTCATATTTTAAGAGGTTTTCATTCTTTTTTATTGTAGCAAAATATAGTAAGCAAAAATCAGAAACAAAAATAGGAAATAGTCAGTTTCGCCCTGCACCGCCCATCTCTAGAAGAGAGGGATTTCTTGGCTGTAATGACTGTAGAGAAAGAAGAAGGAGACAGAAAAAAAAAGGCAAAAGAACCCCCCGCTTTTCGCAAGTTCGTGGTTCGTCACAAAGAACAATCCAACCGCCAGAACCACCTACACACAATCTGCAGGACACTGCCTAACTGCTTCCCAGCGTCCTGCTTTTATAGCGGCCAGGAATTATATATTTGCATAATCGCGTGAGAGCACACACGATTCTGCGAGAATTGCATGGGGTCAACACCAATAAAAACCCATGGACGCCATCTTAGAACTCCCTTCCACTCTCTTCCCCTCGGCCCGCAACACAACAGAGGTATCCAAGGTAAGCTCTTTATTTCCCCCCATTTCGGTTATTGCCAATTCTGCTAAACTTATTTTGGAAAGAAAGTGACGATTATTCAATTTCAATTTGATTTTCAAACGCTAACTTCTTTGATATTTTTAACATCTGGCATCATTTTTTCGTATCTAGTACCATCGTTCTTATTTTCCAGAAAGATGTTTTTTAAAAAAAAAATCAAACTTGGTGTTTTGTTTTATTTAAGTCATCAGAAATGATAATTCATATATATAAAAAAGAAAACAGACGTAATTCTATAATATTATATTAATATTATTGCAAACACTGGCGAAGCATACTTTTTTGTTGGTCATTTTTGAAAAGGGGCTACACTAGTAATAATAAGGAGGAAGCTTGCCAAAGAACTGAAGAGAATATGGAACATGAAAAAAATTACTGTAAAGTTTCAGCCTCTGTCCCATCGACAAAATGTTGCACCCCTCTGCCTGTTCGGCATGGTGAATGTTCTGATGAACTATAAGCCCTTGTACCTCCTCGACGTAAATACCCCGACAAACCCAACAAGCAGCTAATTTCCACCCACACAAAGCAGAGATCCCTAGGTGTAAGAAAACCTTCTTCCCCAATACTTTCTTCCCCAGAACTGCTAGACTTTGGAACTCCTTTCTGGGATTCTCAACTGTACTGACATGCAGAAGTTCAAGTGTAATGTGGACATACATCTTTTTGCTCATCTCCCTTCTTAATATATCTCTGATAGTAGCCCCCTACTTCAAAGTGGCACAGTGCCTTGTTTGGGGTGAAAATTGAAAAAAAAAAAAAAAAAAAAAAAAAAAAATCAATATTAGTAAGAGCACTAGGAACAATTCTGAAATCTCTGGGAAAAAAAAAACTAAGAGAAACTGAAACCAAAGCACAGCACTGATGAAAACAGTTGAAATATTAAGAAAACCCTTGAGTGCAGAAATCAACCCGATGCATAATCAGATAATGCTGATAAATCAGAGATGAACAAAAATAAGATAACATTGTCTAAGCATAATTAGAAACACTGAAGGAATATTTCACAAAAACAAAGAAATGAAAATTACATAATTTGCCCCCTCCCCTCAAAAAAAAAAAAGAAAAAAAAAGTACAGTGACATCAGAAAATGGCCATAAAGGGTCAGAGAGAAGGATGGAAAAACCTAAGAGAGTGAGCTACCTCACCTCAATGGAGAATACTGGAATCCTGAAGTGGTTTATATTCAAGTCATATTAAAAAATATCTTCCTTTCTCATATTTCTCAGTACTAGGACTTATAATTCTTATAAATCAGTCTTCAGAACATACAATCGGCCCTAGGCATCACCAGACCCCTGTGCAACACCGGTGTGTGTCTTAGTACATTAAAGATGTGATAGTCATGTATATCCTATGCAAGCAAGGATCCATGCCACAATTTCATATGACACACAACACTCAGTTGTGCTACTTTTCAAATAAACCTTATTTATAGATTAGACATTTTCTGCGTGAGACCAGACATTGTTGCTAATGAATAAACAAACAAGTAAATTCCTTTTATAACAAAACAATCTTTTTTTTATGCCAAGGGAAACAACTCTTGTCGTGATGAAAAATAAAAGGCAAATTATACTGTTTCTTTTGCATCGAAAACTTTGGATCAAAGAGACAAAAGATAAAGATTATGTTACACCCGTTTCGCATATAATTCATATAGCACACCATATTTGGTCCTGCTACTTTTCAAATAAACTTGCTATATACGATTATACACATTATCTGACATTAGTGAGGCAGACATAGTTGCTAGTGGCTAAACAAGCTAAAAAAAATGATTCTGACCATTTTTAGTATTCATGTGGTGAGAGCGATTGGTGACTGCTGTAAATTTAAGCGAATTACAATGGACAATAGTAATTGAAGCAACGAAAAGGTCAAGTGATTTCAGTGATTCTAAGAGAAATTCTTACAAAGGAAATAGAAGGTCAAGTGGGTGAGATGAAACACCATAAGATTTAAGAGAAATCAAATATTACAAAACAAGATGGCAAGAAATCATAAAATAATAAAGTTACATTGTCCATTAGTCGGTCTGTCATGCTTAAAATAGTCTTTTCGTTGGTCTGTCATGCTTAACTTTAAAATAGCAATAGAATAATCTACACATCCACAGCAATGCAAATTTAAAACAAATGCACTTTAAAATAGCAAATATATCAAAAGCTAACGACATAATCCAAGTTTTAAAAAAAATATTTTTTTTTTTACTTACCAATTTACTTTTTTTACTTACCTTTTTTTTTTTACCTACCTATTTTTTTACTTACCTATTTTCTTCAAAGACAAACAAAATTTTTACTCACCTGTAAATAAAAAGAAAAAAAAGATAAAACTTTGAATGTAAATTGCTTCTTTTAATTAAAAAAAAAAATAGTTACAAAGAGAAGTAAAAATTTACAGAATAAAATAAAATGAAGGCCGGTTCTAAATTTTTGAGATGAGTATTGAAAATTTGTATTATTTAGATTATTCAATTGTTTTCGTCTTGAATGTTATTTTTGCAACGTTTCAGCTGATGTAACCTCCAACTTTCTTCAGATATATCTTGTATAACTCTAGCTCTTTCTGTCAAACTTGGGAATCTGTACTGACTTTTGAATGGAATCCTTTATTTAATCCACAGAGGTAACATGCTCTTGTTCTGTCAGCCATGACTGGGTATAAGTCTTAAGTAATAGTAATTGTATTCTTAGTATCGCCCACACTGAGGATTGAACCTTCAACCTCCAAAAGAGTGTCACTTAGAACTGAATTTTACTTAGTACTTTATCTTTTACACCACAGGTCTTTGCAAGAGATACTAAGAATACAATTTCGAATTGCTTAAGACCTGGTCATGGCTGATGGAATGAGAACATGCTACTGTAACAGAGCCCTTGACGCATTTTCAGCAGCAGCAGTCGCATGATGAGTTTTATGCAAATGACCTTGCCATTGTGCGAACTGATGTCACAGTGGATAAAAAGAAAAGAAAGCAGGTAGAAAAAAGACACCATATAGTGAGAGGATTGGCAAGGCATGTCAGTGCGAGATAGACATGTGATACATGCAAAGTAACAGAAAAGCACGTGTTTGACGCGGCAGAGTTTTGTCAACTATATGGCGAACTAAAAGACGCAATGTGTAGTTGGAAAGTACCATGAATAAACGTCTTTTATTAGGTTGGTGCAAAAATAATATCGTTTATCAACATTTTTGCACCAACCTAATATTTGAACGAAAAAAAAAAAAAAAAAAAGAAGCAGAGTTGAATTTTTTCCTTTTCCTTTTCTTGTTCCTTTGCGATTGTCTCATGCAACATGTGGGTTAGTGTTGAAATGTAATTACCACGTTACACTACCTTTGTGCATTAAAGTGTTCTGTTCGAAATTCCATATAGATTTCAGATTTTGACAGAAAGATTCGACAAGATAAACCTAAAGTTCAGAAGTTACACTTAATGAGAACAGTAGTCTGAATGATCAAAATAATACATAAAGAACACCGTCTTATTTTCCACTATGCAAGATTGAAATAGAATTTAAGTTTAGTGTTTTTTTAATAAGAATGAATAAGTTTTAAAAAGAATACAATAAAAAAAAAAGAATAATAAACAACAAAAATCTGAAACTGATTTTAGAAAACTGTATCATAAATGTCAATGTCAGATGAGAGAGTAAAAGTACATGCTAAATAGGAAGTTCACCTCCAACTATATATATATATATATATATATATATATATATGTATATATATATGTATATATATATATATATATATATATGTATATATATATATGTATATGTATATATATATATATATATATGTATATATATATATGTATATATATATATATATATGTATGTATATATATATATATATGTATGTATGTATATATATATATATATATGTATGTATATATATATATATATGTATGTATATATATATATATATGTATGTATATATATATATATATATGTATGTATATATATATATATATGTATGTATATATATATATATATATATATATATATATATATATATATATATATATATATATATATATATGATAAAAGTAATAAAAAAAAATCTAAAAAAAAAAAAGTAATACTGAATAGGAATAAATATTAACATCAGAAAAATCGAGTGAATATAAATATTTAATTTGAAAACTAAATCACAGACGAAACATTTTGTGTCTAATTTTTGCTATTAAATCTATTCCATTCAAACGTATAGGGGAAACTGACTATTTTATGTATAAGATAGCCATCATCGGAAAGCTGCTTAGCCAGATCACGACTCTTACAAACTTTGTTTTTTTTATTATTACATGGTCATCACTTATGAAGGCCAGATTAATGAGATGGAATGATTGGCAGGACCAAGTTCGAATACTTATGGGGGTTAGGGTTATATTTGATATTCGCTTTAAAGATGACAAAGTTATAATCTGCAAGGAAGCAGTTCCACAGCAATGTGTCCCACAGGTGAGAAGTCCTTGCAAAACAGCTCTATTAATGCAACTTTTTTTACACTAGGCACATTGATGGAAAAAGAAAAGATTTTCTTCATTCTGGTAGAAAGACGAGTTTTTGCTTTGAATGTCTTTCAGGGAGGAACCAAAGTTTTGAGCTCAGTTGAGCACTTTCCATGAAAATAACAATAGAGTAACAAGAGACTAGCAGATTCTCTTCTACGAGATAAAATTTGTTTTTTATTTGTTATTGCATTCAAGCAATTTCATGAAAATGAGTTTGTAATTTGAGGGTTCATACTTCTCCCAAATAGATAAAAAAGATTTGAACTTTTTTATTTTTATTACATTTTCACTTCAAACAAGGCACAGTGCCACTTTGATGTAGGGGGCTGCTATCAGGGACATAAGTTGCAGGGATACTATGTAGGGAGTTAAGCAGCGAGATGTCTGTTCACATTACACTTGAACTTGTCAGTACAGTTGGGGAAGCAGGAACCCGGAAGGGAATTTCAAAGTCTAGCAGTTCTGGGGAAGAAACTATTGGAGTAGAAGGCTTTCTGACATCTAAGGATCTCTACTGTGTAGGGGTGGGACTTTGCTGCTTGTCAGGTTTGCCAGGGGTATTTATGTCGAGGAGGTACAAGGGCTTGTAGTTTGTCAGAGCATCCAACATTAAAATACTTATAAAACAGGCAGAGGGATACAACATTTCTTCGATGGGACAGAAGTTGAAGCTTAGATGACAATTCAGAACATATCAGGTTGGCGACTCTTTTAAACCCTGAATTTGGCTTGCCAATTCCATAGTTTGTCCTATAACTACTACACCACTAGTGCCCTATAGTTCTAAGAGCAGTGCTGCTGAGTACTTCAACTTGTACAATATATACATTGAAATGCAACCGAAACAATTATGGAGGTTGACATGTAAGTTTATTTGCAAAGACATTGAAATGTAAATAAATAAGCAAAATAAATAAAAACGAGAATAGCAATCAATTATGCTGTCACAATTTAGAGTTTGCAAACTATCAAAGAAGACATATTTCATTAAACAAAAAGTGAAATTAAAAATCTATATAAATAAAACAATAGATGCATATATGTGCATCTGTGCAAAAATATTTAACTGATAAACTACTGGTCACATAACACTGAAATTAACAGGAAATAATAATCATGCACCAAGGATGTTTTATAATGAGCAAAATCTTTGTTTGGATGGATGAATAATGCAAATAGAAATATGTCGGCAAGTTAAAATGCAAAATGTTCATTTCAACTTGCCGACATATTTCTATTGCTTTTGTGCAAATTCATTCATAGTTTAAAGTGGCTTAATATGAAATCTTTCTTAACTATCTGTCGATAACTCAGTAGGGAACATTGATAGTTGAATGTTTTGGTTTTGATTCTAGCTGATGCCACCCAAGTTTTTATTTTTTATTTTTTACTTTTGAATTCAGTACTATATATTTGGTAATATTCAGTAGAGAATTGACTCTGTATATATTGCTCCTTTTTTTAGTCTGATGAAGTGGTCTCCCTGAAATAAGATTCCACTGAAACATGTATGCATATATCTAATCAATAATGTTTGTATAATACACATACTATATACTTTCTCTATCCTCCATCGAGCACTCTTTAATAAACACAGGCGTTTCAATGAATCTACATATAGGAAAACAAACAAAAACAACCATCACAGGACTAATATATATATATATATATATATATATATATATATATATATATATATATATATATATATATATATATATATATATATTAATCCTGTGATTAGAGCTGCCGACTGTCAATGCGATGGTTGTAGGTTCTGATCCATGGCTGGGGAAAGATACTAGTCTAGCCACACTGCCGAGTTGTGATACAACAAAACAGTACTGTATACGGATGACTATAAAGCCCCCCCCCCTCTTTGGGTTGAGCATTGTCGGAAATGTATTTCACCCGCTGCTTATTTAATGATTAAGCGAAGCTCGCTATCTGTTTGTAAACAAAATAATAGCTCGAGCACTGTTAAGCAATGGGCAAATGTTTATTTAATAGGCATTTGAGGAATCATTTGGGAGTACCAATCAAGGCCTGTGGTTAGAGCTGCCAACTGTTAACGTGATAGTTGTAGGTTCGATCCGGGGCTAAGGAAAGGTGCTAGTTTAGCCACACTGATGAGTTCTGATACAACAAAACAATACTGCATGACACCCACACACATATATATATATATATTAGTAATAAGCACTAAAACTATACATCTAAAACAAGAATAGATTTAACTTCTAAAAATGATTCAATTATCCACAAGAACCTGTTGGTGCTAAACAAAATTCGATTCTAAATGACAGTCTTCTGGAGGCTGAAAATTCAATCCTCTATATAAGTAAATTAAGAATACGACATACTATACAAGTATGTTACCACACGAAAATTTTATAGCAAGCCCCACTCTTCCCAATGGTTTACTTCTACTTGTGCAGCTGCCATTGCTCAAAGGCAGTATGCGTACTGCAAATTTAACCGACATGAGTCCAGTTCAAACAGACAGAAGTTAGAAGTAATTGTAAGAGATAAATAGCAACAGAAAACGAATCGAAGCACAGAAATTAGGAACCTTCGATTTTTGGAAAATCTACAACAGTGTAGTAAATAATGGGCAGTCAACGATTCCCTACTATCAAACAATCATGAGGTTGCTTGTACGGCAACTGAGAAGGCTAACATGCTTGCCAGTCAGTTGGCCTCCAACTCCACATCAGACCCGGCAAACCACTCCTTCCCTGACTTTCCTTTGTGGAAAGACGCCACACTAGATGATCTGGAAATCACCTCTTCTCAGGTGCATGGTATCATAAAAAATCTTGATACATCAAAAGCATGTGGACCTGATCTCATCCCGGCTGTGCTATTAAAAAAAATGCTCCGCTGAGGTTGCTCCAGTTCTCTCCAAACTTTATAACAAATGTCTTAACGAATTTTGCTTTCCTGACTGCTGGAAAACTTTTTCTGTGTATCAGTTTTAAAGAATTCTGGCTAAAGAACCGACCCATTAAATTATCGCCCCATTAGCTTTCTCACATTTTTGGCCAAAATATTTAAATCCATAATTAATCAAGCTGTAGTTCATCATCTTACATCTGCTAAACTTCTGACCGGGAATCAATATGGATTTAGGCAAGTACATTCTACAGCAGATATCCTTATTGTAATCTCTGAACATATATACCGTTCACTGGACAAAGCAGGGGAGAGTAAGGCTTTTGACAGGGTTTGACATGATGGTCTTCTGAGGAAAATCAGATCATATGGTATCACTGGAAGAATACATAATGTAATTAAATCCTTCTTAAGTAAGAGAAGAATTCAGGTTGTCCTCGACGATCGTACACCTAAACAATATGATATAAATATGGGAGTACCTCAAGGGTCTATCCTTGGACCTTTATTATTCCTGATATTCATAAGTGACCTCCCTGATAAAATGGTTTTTGAGATGCGTATATTTGCTGATGATACCACTCTCTATAATAGGCACGAGGGAAAAACAAATGAACACATATATAAGGAAATGGCAGAAACACTAGAGGAAAACCTGCAGTCTGTAGTGGAATGGGGACAAAAATGGATGGTCACATTCAATGCTGCCAAGACTAAGCTTGTTTCTTTCAATAACCACAAGAAACCTTCTCTACCACCAATAGCAATGGCCAAAAACACATTACCTGAAAGTACTCCTTTAAACTCCTCAGCCTAATGTTCACAGGGAACATGAACTGGAATAGATACATTGAGAGCATTGCCAAGGCTGCTGAGAAGAAGGTGGGCTCTCGCTACCGTGCTAGAAAACTATTACTCTTGAAAGTATCCTGTACCTCTATAAGGTCACCATTCGCCCATGTATTGTCACATTTGGGCTGGTGCATCTGCTACTTGTCTCTCACTTCTTGACAGGGTTCAAAAGAGAGTCGCTAACCTGATAGGTCCTGAACTGTCATCTAGGCTTCAGCCTCTGACCCATCGACAAAATGTTGCATTTCTCTGCCTGTTCTACAAGTATTTTAATGGTGAATGCTCTGACGAACTGCAAGCACTTGTACCCTCCCTCAATGTTAAGACGTTGTACAAACCCGACAAGCAGCTAAATCCCACCCAATTCACAGTAGAGATCCCTAGGTGTAAGGAAGCCTTCTACCCCAATACTTTCTTTCCCAGAACAGCTAGACTTTGGAACTCTTTTCCGGGATTCTGCTTTCCCAACTCTACTGACATGCAGAAGTGCAAGTGTAACGTGAACCAACATCTTGCTACTCATCTTCCTTCATAATATCCCTGCAACTTATGTCCCCGATAGTAGCCCCTATTTCAAAGTGGCACTGTGCCTTGTTTAGGGTGAAAATAGGGGGGAAAATATATTAAGAATATAACGATACACTAAGCCTGACTGGGATAGCTTCCGTACATTTATATCTGATCTACCTCTGCATTCCATGTTTAAAAAGGATGTGTCCTCTATAGTATTAGACCTAACTGAATGGTTAATTGTAGGTATTGACCATTTCATACCCTCTAAAAAATTTCAGCAAAAACCTAACAGCCAGCCATGGTTCTCTCCAGAATGTGCTGCTGCCATTGCGCACAGAAATCACTTTTTCCACTGCTTCAAACGTAATAGATGTATGGAAACTAAAGCCGTTTTCAGGACTGCCAGCAACCGTTGTAAGAAAGTAATAAGGAACGCAAGAGTGTTGTATGCTCAATCTGTTAAGTCCAAAGTAGCTGAGCAGCGGCTTGGTTCCCACCAGTTTTGGCAAATAGCAAACAGAATCCTGAACAGAAACGTGTGCTCCATCCCAACTATTATCAATGGACCTGAGGTAATCTCGTCAGCATCAGACAAAGCCAAACTCTTTGTCAAGAACTTTGCAGCTAATTCTACCCTTTGCGACCAAGACGGCCAACCCCCAATATTTCCTCCTGTATCAGAAAACACGCTATGTGATATACGTATATCTGTACGTGATGTTGCGAAGCTAATCAAAAACCTTGATTCGAGTAAAGCAACTGGCCCTGATGGTATTCCAATTATAGTACTCAAAAAACTTCAACCTGAATTAGCGCCCATACTTACAAAACTGTTTAAACGTTGTCTTAAGGAGAATAGTTTCCCATCTCCCTGGAAAATCTCATCAGTATGCCCTGTATTTAAGAATTCAGGTGATCGCTCATCCCCCTCTCAGTACAGGCCAATAAGTCTCCTGTGCGTCATGAGTAAGTTGCTAGAATCTGTGTTAAATACAGAAGTAATCAAACATCTCAACAAAAATAACCTTCTTAGTGACACTCAATATGGTTTCCGTTCTGCTAGATCTACAGCAGATGTCCTTACAGTTATATCGCATAGGATTAGCAAATCTCTCGACGGTGGCAATCTTT
The DNA here is from genome assembly GCF_053919585.1 of Euprymna scolopes. Classification (NCBI taxonomy): domain Eukaryota; kingdom Metazoa; phylum Mollusca; class Cephalopoda; order Sepiida; family Sepiolidae; genus Euprymna; species Euprymna scolopes. The sequence continues at coordinate 64,587,439 of NC_136523.1, read as the reverse complement.
CTAGGGCAATTGCTCTTGACATATCTAAAGCCTTTGATAGGGTATGGCATAAAGGTTTACTTCATAAGATCGCTAGCTATGGTATAGCTGGAAAAGTCTTCTCAATTATTAAATCATTTCTTTCTGATAGGTTCATAAGAGTAGTAGTTGAGGGGCAAAAATCAGAAGCTCACAGTATTAATGCCGGTGTCCCTCAGGGATCCATCCTGGGCCCAACTCTTTTCCTGATCTACATTAATGATCTTCCAAATCATATCCTTACATCATTTGTAGACATTTATGCTGACGACACTACCATTTATGGTACCACATCTAAGACAGTAAACGACCAAGTTCTCTCCAATTCTCTCTCCTCTGATCTTGAGCACGTAGTACAATGGGGAAAGGAGTGGCTGGTTACTTTTAATGCATCTAAAACCAAGCTTCTCTCTTTACATCATCAACATTCTAATTCACATTTGTCATCAATTGAAATGAATGGCTCTCGTCTTCAGGAGGCCTCAAGTTTTGACAAGCTTCTGGGCTTGACCATTACTCCTGATCTTAAATGGAACACGTATATCAAATCTGTTGCCAAGGCCGCTGGAAAAATGGTGGGATCTTTCTATCGATCCAGTAGATATCTCACTGCTGATGCTATTCTCTACCTATATAAGAGCCAGGTACGTCCAAGGATGGAATACTGTTGCCACATCTGGGCAGGAGCTGCTAGAAAGGACTTGTCCTGCCTTGATAGAGTTCAAAATAGACTTCGTAGCCTCGTAGGAGATGTCCTTTTCTCCTCCTTGCAACCTCTATCTCACAGAAGAGATGTTGCGAGTTTGTCTCTGATGTATCGTTATTTTCATGGAAAGTGTTCGCCTGAGCTTCAATCTATGGTCCCCCCTCGCCAAACTTTCACAAGAAACACTCGTCTAGCTGTAAACACTATCAATAATTTCCCCCACTCTTTATCTGTGCCTAAACCTAAACGTAGATTCCATGAACAAAGCTTCTTTCTTAGAACTGCACGCCTATGGAATTGTCTTCCGTTTTCCTGCTTTCCGGCTGACTACAATATGGTTGTGTTCAAGTCTAAAGTAAATAAGTTCTTGATGAGCCGTTCCATATAAGTTATTAAATTTACCAAATTTTCATTACTAATGATTACTATATTGACCAATTTCTACTGTACACTCTTTAACCCTTATCCTTGAGTGGCCTCTGGGCCTTGATAATGTGGTGATACCTTTGTAAAAAAAAAAAAAAAAAAAAAAAAAAAAAAAAAAAAAACTACAAAGGAATAAAACCGAGCAATTACTGACAGAATGAGAGCAAGCTAACCCCCCCCCCCCATGAATTAAATAAGAGGTTATGTTCAAAATTCCATACAGATTCTGAAGTTTGACAAGAGGCACCTGAAGGAGGTTGAAGATTACATCGGCCAAAACATTGTAAGAATAACATCCAAGATAAGAACAGTCCAAATAATACAAAAGTCAAAGAATTCAAGAGGAAATGGCTTCAATAGGTGAATCTAATATATGAAACCACTGAGTTTCAATCGGTATGCATATTCAACAATAACGTATTTATATATATATATGTGTGTGTGTGTGTGTGTGTGTGTGTGTGTGTGTGTGTGTGTGTGTGTGTGTCGTCCACATACAGTATTGTTTCGCTGTATCACAGCCCATCGGTGTGGCTAGACAGGCAACTACCACAAGCCAGGATCGAAACCCAACCGCTCAAACGACAGTCAAGTCTTCTCATCATTACGCTATTCAGCTGCTGAGCGGATAGTGAATTAACAATGTTTTCACATTGTCCAAATAGGTACAGGCAAAAATAGTGGTCTGAAGATCGGGGGGGGGCAGTTTTGAAAGCCGATTTGCCATAATTTTTTGTAGGTTTTCGACTACTTTTTGATGGTATTTGAAAGATTAAAAACTAAATTTAATTTCCAAAAGGAAAAAATATTTGTACACGTAAAAAAGTAATGAAAAATGCTAACTAATTCAGCTAAATTTTGAAGTTAAATGAATTCATTGTAAAAATCCTTTGAAAGATAAATATTATTTTTCTGGGTTTATTTTAAAGATAATTAGTAAAGTCCTAAGATCTTGAATTAAATTTAAAAAAAAAAGAAAAAAAGAAAAAAAAAGCACCTTGTTTGTACAAAAAATAGCTTAATTAGCTCCCAAAAGCAAGATATTCTCGCTTCGTTCAACTGGAAGAAAACAAAGTCCTCGGTACATGGATTATACCGAAACACAAAATTTCAGACAGTCAAAAGACTGTCTGAAAATGACACCAGGTAGTTAAAGGGAGGTAGGGGGTACTGCTTTCCTTTTTCCCCCCCTTCCAGATGTGTATTTGTACATTCCTATCATAAACGTTGGTTTAATTTTTAACATTTTTTAATTCAATTATTTTTCTATGTTCTTGTTTTTAAAAAAAAAAAAAGTTTTATTTTTCAAGATTATATAAAAATTATGTTACGCCGAAAGTTTCACATTCATGCAAGCAAGGAAAATATTAGAATCGTACATATAAAAATTATGTGAAACCTGTAATTTAAAAAAAAAAGAAACAAAATGTAGAAATATTGTTTGCAATTATATTTTTTTTTGTGTGAAAATATTAAATAAACAATGCTTAATACAATGATAATATTGGTAGTTCGAGAAATTAATTTTTCTTTGGCTTATATCAAATTCATTAATACGGACTTTAGGGGCTTTTTGTAATGTTCCTGTTAAAATTATTTTTTTTTTTAATTGTTACAATGTACGATGTTTTATTTTCATAAAAAAGCAAAAATAAAATTCATTTTTTTTACTACTGAAAATCATAACTTTATTAAAGGTATTTTTTGTTTAAACAAAATAATACAGTTCCACTAAGATTTAAGTAAAAAATAGTGTGTTCATTATATTTCGTGGTCATTATTTGGTAAATACTGAAAATTACTTTAAAATTGGTTAATTTCCTGATTTTTGGTAATTTTTTAAGTAAAAGGGAGGGCTCAAAATGTATAAGCATTTTGAGCGTCAGCATTCATTTTGCACGTACCTAATATATAACCATTATTTCATGTATACACATATATTATAAAGAGATATAAGATGCATAGATTTTTATTATCTACTTCAATTGTGCTCAATACACAAGTAGAGCTAGACAGCAAATTATGAAAAAAGTATATAGTATAAAATAATATATTAAATATTTTGTTTCAGAATTTACTTCAACAATGCTCAATATATGAGTGGATCTTAGTTGAATCATAAAATGCTTTTGTGTTTCATTGATGATGGACATCGTCAGGCAATAAATGTAATGGTAAACAAAATACCACCCAGGAAATTGATTAACTTCTGGAAAGGCAGACAACTTCAGATTTCACTGAATGTATGCCTAATGAAATACCTGATTAATCAGTTTTTATGTTCAATGATTAACGGCTGATCATTCAAAAATTGTCTCTCTGTGTGGGTCAAAAATGGATGAAAATGAAGTCTCTCTCTCTCTGACATATATATCCTTTTCATATGATGGATTTTCTCTCGTTCTGTTTGCCACATGAGAGCCATAAATCCACCGTTATACTTTGCTTTTAATGTTTGTACCGCATGTATGACACAAGGCTAGCTCAGCTCTGACAAACCAAGCTGCATGACTCACAAGTGATGATTTGTGCAAGCACAATTTCTATTCATGCTCTATGCAGATTGAATCGAAACATTGGCTTGCCTTATTTTTATTTATTTTTTGTATTAAGCAGGAAAATCTATGGACTACCTATACAATGAGTTGTTTGAAGTAATAACTAGAGTAGAACCATTCACACTTATTAATAAAGCTGATTACATTAATTGGTGCAAAATGTGCCCGAGAATCAATAAACAACTGCACGCAAGCTTGTATTGTCAGAGTTTTCCATCTCTTAGGTAGACTGTCGACCAGGACTGAAGAGCTCCTACCTGCTCATGAAGTGAGTTATAGAACACCAAACACCAACTTGGTAATTATATAAATATACATGCATATATTTGATGAAAATAACGAAGCTTTTCCTCATTATTGTTGATGCTGTATCAAAGCAAAATGAACCCATTGAGGGATTCTAAGTGGTAAACAACACTAAAATGTTGACAAAAATCTGAAATGGTTTTAAAATTCACAAAAATATAAAATCTTGTTGTATTATCAAAGCTAAAAGTAATTCTTCAAGTGATTCGGTTGGAATAGCAGGTGAAAAATGTCTGAGTGTCAGCAAACATTTAAAAATATTTAAAAATCCACGAAAATATTGACTAACTTTGTCACTATATTATGAAAGTTTATATATACTAGCCGGACCTGTGGAAATTCTACAGCAGCATCTTTCATATTGCTGCTGGGCATTCTGTGGTCGATTAGCATGAAGACCCGATGATATTATTGTAGCCATTTTGTTAAAACTGTAAACGTATTTATCTTAGTAATCTGGTTAATGTAGTGTCAGAATATATCTGGTTATTACGGTTTATCTTCAATATCCTAAAAGGAGGATGACATATTTTCATTGTATGGACGTCCAGCACAAACGGAAACTCTATATCATTATACCATCTTTAGACAGGAAAAATACTACCCTTGGATCCTAACCAGAAGACTAAGAAGGTATATTTTAGTTTCACATAAAAGCGACATGTTTCTTTGTTTTTTTTATTTATTTATTTTTTTTTGTTGGTGATCAGGCGATCCTATTCATTAAAAAGGAGGAGAGGTGATAACATACTACAAACATCAAATGAGCAGATCTATTAACTAATTTAATGTTCTTAGTATGTATCATATTCTATTCTCCTTTTTAATAAATAGGATCTCTCGATCCGAATAATTTATAATCTGGAAAGCGTGACATTCATTAAAGGTACTACTAATAATATATTTCTCCGCATATCTCGGCATTTGTTTCTAGTCGTCCTGTACAGGCACTTCACTTGCCATTGGTATATAATAATGTTCACTCAGGAGAGGTGTGGTTGGAGATTGCCCACCTTCTGCCACAAAAATTTCATGCGCAGGCATCCCTTCATGGGTATCCATAGTCTGTCAAAGACTGAAGGAGCCCTTATATATGTTTGTTGGCTGTCATGGTTCTTGTAAACTGCGATGTTGTCTGGCTGTGGAAATTATATATATATATATATATATATATATATATACACACACACACACACACACACACACAAAGCTGGGCGGTATGATTTTTGTAAATGAAAATCCGGGACATTTCCATGGAGCTAAAAGCTATTACTTGTTACCCATATAAAAAAAAGAAGAAAAAAAAGAAAGAAAAAGATAACTACGGTTTCATGTATTTTGATAAATGCTTATAAGAGTCCAGAAAGTAAATACGAAAATACTTACCCACCACCCCTAAAATTTCATTTATGCCTAAAATTGGGTCAGGTTATCCTGAACTAATAAAAGCACATTGCGAATTGGAAAATGAGAATTTATGACTTTACTTCAATCAAAACCTTCAAACAAACAAACAATAATAATAATGGCGTTTTTACAAGTGGTTGACAAATTGATCAGAAAACATTTTGTAGCAAGAACAAAATTTATTGCTTTTTAATTTATTTTTCTGTCTCAACAGAAAAAGAACAAAGAGCGTATTCAGAAAATAAGTATATAAAAAAAAATTCGGTTTTTCAGTTTGTCTTTGTAACAGACTAGTCACTATGGTTATTTATCTGGCTACAGTTTTCTAAAGGACAATGTTTTCAGAAAACGAAATACATAGTCAGACAATTTTAGTTGTTTTGTGAAATAAGATGAAACAAATGAAAAAATTATGAATAAGTAATAATTAGAATACTCGTCCCAGGACAGGTAAAACTAATTTCGAACAGAACCGTTTGAATCTCTTATGTCCTCTTGCAAAGATAACTATGGATCAAATTTAACTAATGCAAATCTGAAATATTTGAAATATGTGCCACTTCTAAAACTCCTTTAAAATATTTAAAAAAATGAAATTTGGGGAATATTTATTAATCAACGTCACTGCCTAGCAGCTGTGTTCCAAAATTTATAATGATCGGTTAATTAGTTTAGCAAGGAATTATGTAAAAATATATAAGCATACCTAACTTTATAAAGCTAGAACATAAAAACGCTTGAATTTAATTCTTAAAAATGTATTCTCAAACTAAATAATTTTGTTAAAATGACAGAATTTTGATTGCATAATCAACACAAATGATTATCCAATGAAATTAGTGTCATGCAGTGTATGTCATTGAAAGAATTATCTGTCAGGATAGAATATGTAATTGCAGAAAACAATTAAAATTTCTTTCTTTTTATGTGAAAAACACATACTGTAAATTTCCATTAATAAGGCAGAATCAAAAATTGATTTGTCAGGTTAAATGCTATTTAAGCCTGTTATAGAATTCGACTGACTTTTCTTTAAATATAATAAACTTTACAGCATTGTAATGTTATTTTCTGTCTTTACATGAAATGAAAAGAAAAGCAGGAAAACATTCCAACAATGAAAAAAAAAAAAAGAGAAAATCTGGTAAGATTATCAGCAAAGAAGCCAATAAGTTGTTATCAGTTAGACAAGCCATGATTCACAAGTTATAAGGCGACAAAATGATGTTGAAGACATACAAGATATTTTTAAAAAAACCCAAAAAAAACGGAATTACTTCATTGGATAATGATGATTTTCATGTTCTGCATGTTCAGCTCATGAAGATTGTGCTTCATGATTGCCTAGCATGTAACAAGTTCTCTTCATTCACAGAAATTTGGGGCAAGATTGGATAATTAACATGCCACCATGAGTATCAAGGCTCAGTAGTTGCATGCGAAGTAGGGGAAGGTTTATCCCAAAACACACAAAGGAATTGCACAGAAGCAATGTTGCCACTTTGTCTCCTTGATTTGTGATTCCACTCTTAAATTGTTTGGGTTTTTTTCTTGCCAAAGAATGATGGATTCTTATGGTGCCCTTTTAGCCGGGTCACAACCCTAGCTTGTTGCCAAATCTGTCTGCCAGAAATGACCCTGCTAAGGTTCCAAATCGTATAGCTTTGACACTCCCACATTGCCACCATCACTACCTCGATGAGGAAGGGTTGAACTTGGGGGGGGGGGATGATGATTCATCTCATTACTTAACTTCCTCTTCTAGTTGCAGAGTTATTGATTCACATTAATTTACATCACCAAATTATTTTCTTGCTTTTCTTCATCTGTGGCCTTTGGGTTGCTTAGTGCAAAGAAAATGGACAGTTTAGTATTGAAAAGAACTGTGGATGTGAACCTCTTCACTTCCTCCAAGGTTTTCTTTAGTTTTCCTTGCTACATCAACTGGTCTACATCCAATAACTTGTATACTCTCATCCATTCTTCCCATGAGACCAAAACATCCTCCTATACTGCCCAGATTTAATCTTTTGAGCTAATCCTATCAGACTGTCTCATATTATGCATCCATAATAACATTTCTCTCCATGCAACACATATCTTCAACTCACTCTGGGAAGGTTCCACTTCCATACATCACACTTTGTGCACAGGTCTGATAGAATCTTCCCTTGATCAACAATGGTAATGCTCTGCTAGTTAGTAATGGCAGAAATTTTCTCCGTCCACATTTAACTCTTGCAATCACACAAACACCTGCTCCTCCTTGTGCTCCAATGATATCAGCAAGATAAAAAAATACTTCTAAGTAAATCGTCTGGATTTTTTCATTTGTGCAGTATTCTTGAATGGATTTTGATAGGAATGCCAAATTTGGCAGTGGTAGAATAAGTAGGTTGAGAAATGATAACTAGTTTGTGTGCAATGATATAAGACAATTTGGAAAAAAAACATTTGAATGCCGAGATTACCGAGCTTTTATTTCTATGCATGTTAAAGAAAAAGGATCACTAGTCAGCAATAATAATTGTTAAAGTTGTTCACACAAAAAAATTGAAAGTTTTAGTGAATAAAATACAAAAGACATTTTTACCCTATTAATAAATTATATTTTCATCCGTTTTTACATGGTAGAAATCTGATGTTTTTTCATCGATTCACTATTAAAAGAACAAAAAGATTGGTGCAAGTCTATAAATGGGCCACAACAAATCTTTTATACAATAAAAATCTGAAAAAAATCTTTATAATGTACGTACTTGTCACTACATGAACATGTCATATTCCAAAAATCACGTAAATCGATCATGTAGATTTTTTTTTATTTAAGAAAATTAAATATTATCGGACGATTCATTGAAGAAAAAGCAACACGCCATGTTGTTTGAGAGATAACGCAACTAACGACCCCTGGCGGAAATATTGGTCAACAAGGGCAGTACATGCAGACCATCGAATATTTTATCAATCAAGTACTTTTTTTTTTTAAGAAAATCAAATTTTACGATTTTTAATAAATAAATAAATTGATTTCTTTTAATAAAGAGAATGTGGAAAACACTAGTTTTTTGGGGTTTTTTTGTTCGTCTGAAAACAGACTTTAATAAGCAAAGTACTTTTTTTTTTTTTTTTGAAGAAAAAACAAATTTTAAAATTTTTAGGGATAATAAATAAATAAATTGACTTCTTTTAATAAAGAATGTGTCTTTTAATAAAGATAATGCGGAGGGCAGACCATCGACTATTTTTTTTTAATTTTTTTTTTTAATGTCGAAAACCCTTTTTGGGTTTGTATTACTGTACACAGATTCGAAAAAGTTGTCAAAAAACAAATATATAATAAATAAATGTTATCAAAGGCAAGATAAGTTACTTTTCTACCTAACTGGATAATTTTCTAGCGTTTTTATTTAATGTAACATGTTTATTCAGCTCGAAAAAACATAGTGTTTACCGATATATTGGAAAATTTAAAATGGCGCCCGACTCTCTTTCATACGGTAAGTTTGGGAAAAGGGGTTATAAATAAAAAAATAGACAAAATACTGTTAGAAAGTCGCTCAATATGTTACCGTGACATAGGCTGACATATATTAGGTGGGTTCTTAACAGTAATTTGTATATTTTTTTATTTTTAACTCATTTTCCCAAACATACCGTGTTCAACAGAAAAGCCAGCGCCATTTTAAATTTTTCAATACATCGGTAAATACTGTATGTATTTCGAACTGAATAAACATGTTACATTGAATAAAAACACTAACAAATTATTCAGTTAAGCAGAAAAGTAACTTATCTTGCCTTTGATAACATTTATGTTTTTTTGACAACTTTTTCAAATCTATGTGTACAGTAATACAAACCCAAAGACACCTTCTCTTTATTAGAAGAAGTCAATTTATTTATTTATTATCCCTAGAAATCGTAAAAATTGATTTTCTTAAAAAAAATAAATAAAAAAAAAAGTACTTGATTGATAAAATATTCGATGGTCTGCATGTACTGCCCTTGTTGACCAATATTTCCGCCAGGGGTCGTTAGTTGCGTTATCTCTCAAACAACATGGCGCGTTGCTTTTTCTTCGATGAATCGTCCAATAATATTTGATTTTCTTAAATAAAAAAACCTACTTGATCGATTTACGTGATTTTTGGAATATGAAATTTTCATGCAGTGACAAGTACGTACATTATAAAGATTTTTTTCGGATTTTTATTGTATAAAAGATTTGTTGTGGCCCATTTATAGACTTGCACTAAAAGATTAATTTTAATGTGTTATGAATGATATCAAGATTCAATGTGTTAGCTGTTGAAATGAGTCCGAAAATGAAATGAACGGTCAGAACTGTACTTCCATATCAATATTTAACGTTTTATGGATAATGAGATTTTGTCTAATGTTTAGGCTCGTTTGGTCTAAATCATTGTTTCCATTATAATTAATGTTATTTTACTACAAGATGAAATTACATTTGTAAAGATTCTCATTCTTAAGGAAAAAAATCGATCGTGAAACTTTTTTTTCTCTCACCAAATCTATTTTGGAGTTCATATATTAATTATCGCTTGCATTATAATTAATTTTCATTTACAAAATCGCATTACAATTATAAAGATTTTCCACTTGTTCAAACAGCTTTTTTTTTCTTTTTACACTATGAAAATTGACTTCTGGACAAACAGCACACAAGACGACAAAGTTTCTAATTTTCAACGAACTTTGAAAGGTCATAATTCGATAGCTAATAATGCTAGCAAAACAGATTTGGCAGTATTATTAATGTTTTGCAAAGATCTATTAAATCATTATTGTTATAAAAAGTTTTTAAGGAAATTAAAATTGAATGAATAAGCTGTAAGAATGATCACTGATTAGAATTCCACTTACAGATGGTAAATCTTCCACTCTATGTGTGTTCTATCACACAAAAGTTAAGAAAACTGACGGAAAAATCAATTTCAAGTATTTAGGGAACAAAGAAATCAAATAAGTCAGACAATCTATTTCCATAAATAGACGTTTTCTTTTTGCTTTATATTTCGATTTACACATTTTTCTTTAACTTTTCAGTTTGAGATGTCTTCTTTTTTGTTATTTCTTTTTTAACTTCACCGATTCAGACATTTGTATAAGATAAGGTATGCGTATATATTTCGATATTTGTATGCACAGGATTCATTTCTAAGCTAATTAACCTATCATTTGGAATATTGGAAGACGGTTACTAGGTGAAAGGTGTCGTAATGTGGAATATATTTATTTTAATTTAGTTTTATGTGAAGGGTGTAAAAAGAGGCCAGAATTACCCCATGAAAATTCAGATACCGTCAATGGTTGTTGTAACACTAAGTATTAGACATCAATTTCTCATATTTCAGGTTTTGGAGGGGATATAACATGAACACAACCTCCTATTTGAAAATTCAAATATTTAGATTTGCATTGAATTCGATGCATAATCATTAAATATCAAACAAGATATCTTGAATTTCAATTTCTTCTAAAGACCCATTGAATTTAAGTTTTTAATTTTAGACATTTTCTAAAACTAAAATCAATATAAAAGATTTTGATCAAAATTAGAAGAAGGGTTTAGTATATGTTGATTTGAATCATCATAAGGGGATATATAAAAGTGGTTAAAAACGTTTCTGTTCAGGAAATTAATTATACCCGTCCTGAGATGGGTATTCTTCTAGTCTTATATAAATATGAATGTTAGTGCAAACATTGGCAATGGATATTTTTTTCACCATTTTTGACAGAGGTTGTATATTACTTGTAATTAGCGTTAATTAGTTGATCTAAAAGGCTAAAGCTTAACTTGTTTCATGAATGTATGTCAACATTGGTAAAAAAAATAATAATCTGATAAATTTAAAGGAAAATAGAAGGCCACCCGGCGTTATTCGGTCAGAAAATACACTTAAATACTTTATATGACACTTTAATTTATGCAGATTCCGTATTTGTTATTATAGAGACAATTCTTTATTATACAATATGTGGCAGTGATTTCCAAAGCTAAAATAAAATGACTTGGGTGTCATTACCTAGAATCGAAGCCAAAACATTTAGCTGTCCAGCATCATTCATTACTATCTGAGCTAAGTTCATATGCATATTAAATTTTTTTAAATAACGTTAAATGTATATTTGCGCATGCATAGAAATTATACATTTAGTCAATTTACACCTGCCAAGTTGCAATTTTTCAATTTTGACTCCTTAGTAGCTATAATTAAATTTGTTCAACAAGTCCGAATCCCCTAGATATCAAGTTTCAAGACTGTAAACCAAAAATTGACAGAGTTGTTTGATACAGACCATTCCACGCACAGATAAGGTCACTTTTATGTATCATCTTTTTTTGATTTACGTGTATTGACCATTGGCCAAATCTTGGTTGCTGTCATTTTTATGACCTTGCAACGTGGTCTTACACGACCTTGAACCTCTGATCGCGGCCCAGTTATGATCTGCACCCTGGTCGGTACAGTTATGATATGTCGACTGGGCAACCAGGTCTGCCAACCGTTAGTACGTCGCGTCACCCAGTGAGTTCTTCGTTAAGGCGTTGGGGATTCTTCTCAGATGCTCGGTCCTCAAGGCCTGTTCTCCGTGGATCATCTAGTTATTCTGGGTGTTCGTTGACGGATACGGTGTCACAAATGGCAAATAAAGAAATATCCACATATAGGGATCAACGCACATCAGCAACAAAACTCCGGAGGTTGGTTAATATAATATATATTTCGGAAATTCATAAAAGAAGTATTTACAGCATATACATATAGTTGACAATTAATTCAAGCAAGCAGTTAGTTCTACAACTGAGCTTCTGTTGTTGAAATACCTGGTCGGTATCGCGGACTTTGCGTAATTCTCGTTAAGTGATCGACACATTATAAGCGTTGAGTTATCAGGCAACAAGCGAGGGGGAGAGAAAGGAGAGGTGATTCTGCCGAGACGGAACAACTTGATTTAGCTCTCTTTGACTGATTCCGGATTCTCTCTTTTACTTAATCTCTGATTTTTCATTTCTTTTATAATACAATTATGGAATGATGACGACACCCATGTGCGTCATCGACCAATCAAATTACTTGATTATAATTCGACGGGCCTTTTCTCATTGGTTGATTATACTTTGACAGGGCCCTTTTTCATTGGTCCATTTCCAGAATTGGATGGACTCCTCCTTTAATTAACGCCCAACTTACATGTTGTATTATTTAACTCCTCCCTGGCTTACTAATGGAATTTTTTTCCATATCCAAGAAAATTATTTTTTCCTTTGACTTAAGTAAATCACGCGATTTTATTTGTTTTAAAATTATCTATTGATCTCATTTTTCGCTTTGATAATTCAAAGAAATTTTGGTTTATCTTTGAATTAAGTTCTGGTTGTCGGCCATTCCATTATATCAGACATTTTGTTTACGTCAAAAGACCAAGAATGCATTTGTCGCTTTGAACTTATCGGACAACACATTTTCCCATCCGAGCAAAAATATTTCATAACTTCAATTTTCGTTCGACCTGATTCACCAAATGACAATTCTCGATACGTTATATTATTGTTTTGAAATTTCGGACAATTCATTTTTTTCCTATTCTTTGTTCTAAAGCATAATGCCGAGTCACTGTGTGTGTTTCGCTCAGATCAAAAACAACCCGACTTTTTCAACTTGTCAAACTTACAGATCAACCTTGGCTCATAGTTTTGCCAATTGCGGGTGTGAAATCCCCAACCCTCCGACTCCTGCAAAACTATGATTTTGGCCATTTCAGATCAAACGCCTGTGTATTTTGGCTAAAATATTTTATGCATTCTTTTTCGCTTTTGAAGATTTTGTGATTTAACCTCTCGCTACAAAGGCACTTTTGCCACCGCCATCTCAACAACAGACTTAGCTCAGAATTTATTGACAAAAAAAAATTAATAATAATTTTTATTTCTTCAACACCCGATCATCGTCCGGGAACAAAGAAAATTACTTTTAACCAAAAGAAACGTCACATCAACCCTACAGGTCTGATGCGGCCTCTCTTTAGTGTTACATTTTAACAATGGTTTGACCATTGTAATCTATGACCTCCAGGTGCCTTTGGTCATAAGCAGTAACCTTTTGGGAATGTTGAATGGTAGTATCTCAAAAGTGCTTCAGATTAGACTCAGAAGTTTAGGGTAATATCACACAGTATCACTAGGTAATCAGCATTTCTGTGTGGGCCACAGGCATCTGTCACACAAGTCTTGAACAAGAATAGGTGAAGAAGTGAAGCTTGCTGATCCTCACGATTTCGGAGGCAGAGTGGGAAAATGTTGTTATGTTTTTTTTTTGTTTTTTTCTAATGATAATTGTGATTTTATTTGGAAAAAAAATTCCTTTTGTTGCAGTATTGTCACAGATTGTATAAGTGAAACTATTGTCAGTATCAAAATGAAGTAACCTAAATTCAAATTAGGATTACAACCAGACGATCACAATCAGTGCAGTAAATGTATACACAAACAAATTTACACTTGTTATAGATTACATAAGTAAAATATGAATTTTTATTATTTTCAGAATATATTTTTAACTAAAATTACAATTAATCATGCACATTCCAAATAAATGAATATAATAATAATAATTTTAAAAGGAAGTATTTTGTAATTTAAAACATCTAAATCTAATTTAGGTATCTGTTCCATTAACTAAGGCAATGAAAATGAAAAGAACATCACTAGCACTTAAAACCAGACGTGTTTTTAAGAGATTTAAAACACAATTTGATAAAAAGGTCTTACCTCGAAATATATTTTGGAACACCATTACACACACTAGATCTCTGTAGACGTTGAGACTAAATCAAGTAAGAGTTGTTAAAAATATAAACTATATTTTTACTTCTTGCACTGTGATAATCATCTAAAATCCATGTATATGCATATTACATACAATAATTCAAGTAAACTATATCACCTTATATTTCTTACTATTAATTAAGGAAATACAAAGCTTTCAAATTTATTTCATTAATAAACACAATAAATTAGGATTAAAAAAAACGGTCAGAAGTCGACAACACCCAACAATGATCATATATTTTTAAAGTAGAAATAAGAATTATTTTTGTATTATTTTATGTGAGATTTTAAAACATGAAAAACTTTAAAATGGAATGTTTAGTATATCATAGATAAACATGGCAAGAGACATCCATCCATCCAGCGCAGCTGTAGCCGAGATTGAACTCACTACACGAGTTTGTAGTGTAATTCAAATCTTGTCGGTAGCTAGATTGATGCTTCGCCAGGGCTATCAAGGGTATTTTTTTATCGTGACGCCATCGCTAGATGGGGTGCCTACCACAGCTTAAGAGAGTCCCATCTACCCTCGTATTTTACTTTATGATACATACAGCGCCTCGCTTTCCCAAACGGTCACCCATCTGGTAATGGCCAGGCTCAACATTGCTTAACTTCGGTGATTTGGTGAGAACTGGTGTGTCAACGTGATTGTGCAACCATAATCACGTAGAGGCACACAAATACGCACATACATACATATGCCTATACATACATACACACACATATACATGTAAAATACACATGAAGGAACATTCCAAAAGTCATACATAGTAAGTCACTTATATATATATATATATATGTTTAGTACCTCAGACAATAAAGAATTTCTTGTTTATTTTATTTTTATTTTTTTTTTTTGCATAAAATCAACTTGATAATCAACACAAATATTTCATCCATGACCCTGAAAAAATTGATTTTATTTTTGCATCGAATAAAAATATTCAAATTATAAAAATAAGAAAAGCACAACGATCAACATTTCAGATTTCATTAAAAAAAAAGTGTGGGCAGATGGTTTGATTTGTAAATTTATGGTAGAAAGACTAAATTTAAATGATTAATCTGCAAAACCGAAAGGAGTAAACAAAGACAGGAGTAAAGTTAGAATATAAATGCATGTGGCACCATTTTCCTTATACAGTGATTGAAATTACAAGTGTCTTTTCTTTCTAATTTGTAACCATGCCAACTGCAGCCACTAACTAATCCATAATCTTAGACGTGATGGACAACACGGAGGAGTGATGAGTCAGTGGTCATGATGATATCCGCTCCATTATGAAAGCACTCGAGTGTAGTCATCATACTCGCGACTCTGATTTTACCTGATTTTATGTCCAACCAAAGTCAAGGTCAAAGGTGCAGCACGAATAATGCGAATCTGAATTGAAAATTGTCTGCTTTCAAGGCCGCAGTAACCCCCCCCCCCGGCAACCCGTCCCCGGTATCACCACCAGGTGCACAATATAAAGAAGCTACGGAGAAGGTGAGGGGTGCTTTGCAGCAAAATAAGTTACGTCATATTTGCTATAAATAGACCGACTGAGAAAGGAAGAGATTAATACAGCGCAAAGAAAATACAGAAAACTTGCAACATCGATGAGTTAGGGCTATGCACACACACATTATATATATATATATATATATGAATAAAAAAAATCAATCCGAAAAATATATAAATGCTTCTACCTTTTCTGTATTTATTTCCTATGTGTTGACATGTAGGAATACGAAAAGTTTTAAAAAAAAACAAGAACGTTTCTTTCAAAAGCACATATTTTCGACCGATCCTTCGATCTTCCTCAGTGTGAATTATATATAGATAGACAGATAAAGATCCATGCAGGGATGAAATGCGGAAGATTTTGTGTAGCTTAATTTTCACTTGTGTGTCTAGATTTCCCTACGCAATAACTCTGTCAATTTTAAGTCTACAGACTCGAAATTTGATATACAGAGTACTGAGATTTGAGAAAATTTTCGCAATCGGTTTTCCGCTAGAAATTTGGTTGTTAAGGGGTCAAAGTTCAACGATTTGACTTTTGAGAACTCTACCAAACTTCTCCAACAATTTTGGGTCTAAACACTTGAAATTTTAGATATAGGTTCCTTGGACATGGATCTAACTTAATAACTTGATTTGAGCCCAAAACAATAAATGTTATGGGGTTATAATAGGGGTCAAAGTTAAAAAAAACAATTGACCTCTGCAGTCTCTACCAAATTACTCAGACAATTTCTGGTCTAAACATTTGAAATTTTACATAAAGGGTATTCAGAGATATGGCAAGCTTTTTAATCGGTTTGGGTCGAAAATTTTTAGTTACTAATATATAAATGTATATATGTTTGCATGTCTGACTAAAACTTTCGACAGAGGCGACGGATTTTTACAAGATCGATATCCTGTTGAAGTTCGACCTTTCAGACGACAAATATCGAAAAATTGGCTAAAAACATTAATATCTTCACCTTCAACTGGGCACTTTTCTACAGGAGAGGGTGTCACTTTTTTCGCCGATATTTTTGAAAGTCATCCTCTCCTTTCGAGTGTCTAGCCTTAATTAAAACCTACGTCACTTCCGGTTTGGCGGTGGTCATAACAGCAAAGACGTCAGGTTTTTTCCTCTGTTCTTTTCCTCCTTCGCGGTACTGGTTCGAGCCTGCCTTCCTACTACCACTGTTTTTTCTTTTGCTCAACACACACCTCCAAACACCCGGGCAACGCCGGGCTGAAATGCTAATATATATAAGGCATTTTGTGTGTTCCCTATGGACTTTGAAACTGTTGGCCGATTTTTTTAATTTCACACAAATGTACTTGATGTGTCTGGAAGTATCCTTAATTTTGTATCGGAATGCCTCCGATAAGTATCGAAAATATATAATATAATTAAAGAAGGAAGTCCGATTTATACAGTCTAATATCACAATTGCATTAGAGAAGTTTGATCACCGCACAAGGAGAAGGCCCAGCGTATAAAATAAACAGTGGGTTCTTTGATAAGACAGAAGTACATTCGAAATAAATGTTTCTGCTTAGAGCACTACTGAACCATTATACTCGACTTGCATTTTAAACTTTAATTCAAGCCATTATATAAAAATAATTTTATAAAAATCAACAGTAGGTTCTCTACAGTGCAATGTAGACTACAATGTATTGTGGTCTAATTCAGTGCAGAGAGGCATTTGAAGCTTCCTCCCAGTAAACCACGATGGGTCCCTGACTAGAGCAGGCAATCAAACAATTTGATTAAAAAATGTGTGATTTCAGTGAAAATAGAAACACAAAAAGATGAAGCATATGTTTATCCTCATTCAATCCCGAGCAACGTCGGATTCCCTGCTAGTATATATATATACATTTGAATGAATGTTCAAACTAGCTTGGAATTGAATTCTAGATTTATTTTCATGCTGAATACACATAGATAAATATTAAAAAAAAAAAAAAAAAAAAAGTATAGTCAATGGCACTCATCCTAGGCAGATTGAATCAACTTCATCCGAAAAAGTATGAGAATATCAAATTCACAAGCGGTTCTCAATCGCGTGGATATCTCAGTCAGTTAAGATTCTGAAATTTTGAAGGGAGGTGTTGACATCCTTCTGCATACAACACCTGGTATTCTCAAATAGTTACCCATCTGTTATTGATCAGGCTCAACGTTACTTACCTTTGGTGATCTAATAAGAACCGGTGTCAATCTGTATATACATAAATATAAATTACTATAGAGTAGAACCCCGAGATACGGTGTCCCTAGGATACGTTTTTTTGGGGGGAAGGGGGGTTCAGATTACGATGTGGAATACAATGTTTTCCCGGACCCTGGTTACGGTATTTGCTCCGCCTTACAGTGTTATTCATAATGTTCCTATTTACTTTGCCTCCCCACGAGGGCAGAGTTAGACACTAGGGTCGTTTTTTAATGTGGAGAAAAGGAACAAAAATAAAAATTGTCTCAATAGTGAAGGATTTCTCCTCCACTGACAAAGAACAAGAAATTCAGGTGTTGTATATGAAGAACATACTGCACTTTGGTCCGAAGGCCAATGTATTTTGTTATTAATTTTTAATGCCGTATCCTAGGGTTCTACTGTATATAATATTCATTATATTGTTATGTAAAAAATTAAAATTTGTAAAATAATACATTTTGAAACTGATTTATTTTAAATAAAAATACTTAAAGCTTTCTTTATTAAAACCCAGCAACCTCAAATTAATGACATGAAACGAGTAACAACATTTTAAAATGTTTAACGGAATACAATTTTATTCTGTGATGCTGATTCTGACGTTGCAGAATTTAAATTGTTAACGTCTTTCCTGGAACAGTGCGAGAACGTTCTTCATATGCACGTTTCTCAGCTATCGTTTGGAATTCTCTTTTCTCCAGTTCATGTTGTACATTTGCTTTTGTCATGTTTATGATACATTATTTTTTTATCTTAACGCAAAAAAGATAAGAAAAATCGAAAAAAAAAAAAATAAAGATATAATTAAACAGAAGAATTGTCATTTTTAACGATGTTTGCTTAATGATTATATTGTTGTGGTTTCTTAGATGTTAATCGAATGAAACTCCATGTTTATAAAATAGTGATCAATAACAAGTAGAGCTCTATTATTGTATGACTTCATTTATTTATACAAACATTGGCTACATATGTGCATGCATGTTTCAGCTGTAAATATATATATATATATATATATATATACACACATATATATATACATACATACACACACTTGGGCAGCATTTTTTTTTCTTATGCATGTTTCATTGAACAGCAGGGATAGTTCCTCTCCGTTTATTTTGTGATCTGTTCTTTTTTTTTTTTAATTTGGCGAGCCAATGTTTGAACGTTTTGTTGGAGTGTAAGAAGAAATTTGCCATAGTTGTAAATGTTTTCGACTTGCATGAGTCATCTTCAGTGAGTGATGAATTAAGAAATTGTGTTCAGTGAATTTATCGAAAAAAGTCATTTAAAATTGTTAAAGCACTTAAGCATGCCTCCACCCCCCCTCATATTTACAATTGGTTAATTTATGCAAATGAGTAGTGCTTTCATGATTGGGAGGCGCAGGTTATAATGTGCAATGGCTAAATAACGGTGATTTTTATTAGTATGTTCCTAAATTAGTTTAATTACTTTTGAAACGTGCCTTGTATGTGTTACAGCAGATTAGTATAATGTTGGTTTTAAATCCAAACAAAGTGGATCAATATCTGGTTGTCTATGGCGGACTCTCTTCAGAGACAGATACAAACAGAGGCTGAAGAGAGTCCGACATAGGCGACCTCTTTGTTTGGATTTAAAACCCACGGTACCGATGCTCTCGTCTTCTTTAACACACGCACACATTGTCATTCGAGAGTACGATTAAATGTTGATACCGGTATGAGAGTCAGCTAAGATGCGTGATAACAAGAATCCCCCACTTCCTTGATAAGATTTTTATTTGATCGAGGAAAAGTGATGATCATGCATAAGCGCCCATGTTTTAGACGCAGACAAACAGGCCCATCCATCTCCCTTGTCACATCACATATCTTTATCGCTTACTTTCCCCACATCCGTTCTTCCTTCCTAAGGGTAAAGAGAGAGAGAGACACAGAGAGAGGGCAAGTAATTTTAAATAGAGTTGGCGCGCAAATGAAACTTCATGGATAGAAAATATTAAAAAAAAAAAACATTCTGAGTACAAATGCCATAGAATGCAGACATTACCAGAATTCATGACAGAGAAATCCCCAAATTCGCCAAGCGCCTGAACCAATTCAATTTGGAGATAGCTGCACTAGAGAAAGAGCAAATATATTTCTCAACATAGCAGAAAAGGGCAGACACTCCAAAGAATCATGCTTACCTCAAACCAAGGAATAGCCGTGAACCTCAAAGAACTATTAAAATTCCGGGAAGCTTGGAACTGGACGATTACTTCTCTTGAATATTTTATTTCTGTTGAATTTTTCAGATTATACTTTTTCTAAGAGATTCTATGATTATTAACCCCCATCCTCTTTATTTTTCTTTTTTTTTATTCCGATCCTGTTCACTCCCATGAATAGCCAAACTAAAATCTTCAGCCATTTGTTTTCATTTGACCAAATATAATATTAAAATAAAATTATATAATAAAAAGAAAGAAAAAACAGAGAAAAGAGAGACATTGGTTAACTTGTTGACTTCCTTCGTTCGCCTCATTTTGTTTTGCCCCGTTGAATCATTGCATTCTATGTCTTGTTTTGTGTTTATCAAATTTTATTGCATAATAAAATAGTTGATGAATATATAAATGCATATGTATAATCTTGTTATATCCGGTTATTTATTTACAAGTTAGAAAAGCATTTCATCCAAGACACGAAAATTGTTAAACAAAATGTTTTTACTATAGGCGTTAAAATAAAGGTACAAGATTCAATTTGAAATTTATTTATCTTCAAAGTGCACTTTTATAAATTTTACAAGGTAAGGTATAAAAATTTAATTTAAATTGAATCAAAAATTTACCTTGGATTTATTTTATGTAATGTACATTCTGTTGCACTTTAAAAAAAAAAAATCATTGAAAATTTTATATCTATATCATTAATTGCTAGATGAAAGATAATGTTTTTAAATTGCAACAAAATGTACATTACATAAAATAAATCCAAGGTAATTTTTTGATTCAATTTAAATTAAATTTTTATACCTTACTTTGTAAAATTTATAAAAGTGCACTTTGAAGATAAATAAATTTCAAATTGAATCTTGTACCTTTATTTTTAAAGCATATAGTAAAAACATTTTGTTTAACAATTTTCATGCCTTGGATGAAATGATTTTCTAACTTGTATCTTATCTTTATAAGATTATATTTTAAAATTCTCTTCTCTATTTCAGTTTGTATTTCTCCTCACACCACAACTCATTTTTGCAATCCCCTCTTTGTATTATTACAGGTCTGAATATTCTGTTTCAGTTTGTATTTCTCCTCACACCACAACTCATTTTTTGCAACCCCATCTTTGTAATACAGGTATGAATAATGAGAAAATCTGAATGTTTTTAACAAAAACTTTAAAATAACATTTTTAGATTCAATTTTTTAAAACTTCTTTCAGAATAGAAAATCTTTAAAATTTAATAAGGAACATATTTCACATAGGTTTCATTAACATTAATTCAGTACATAACGAGAAAAATACAGATAAAATTTCAAAAGGACTGTATAACTGATTACGGTCAATAGTAGTCCTCGCCAACGAAAGTCTTTGTTATTGTTATTCTATTATTATTATTTAAAACCTTTTGTGTCCTGCTCTTTCATACGAGGACTAATTTATTTTTATGCTCTGGATTATTTCATGACCGTACTGATCACTTTGACCTTAGATTACCTGTCCATTTGGGTCGTAACATTCCACGACCAACATATTACATTTTTTCTTTTCTTATTCTGGAATAAATTCCAAGTTGGAATTCTCGATGAGGCATATCGTAACAATATTAGATATCATACTTGCATCTTCAGCCTCTTTGCATTTTTTTTCTGATACACGTTTTGTAAATACCCTCGAGTTGTCACTCTAGATGCAACCAATAGGAGATAAAATGAGAATAAGAAACCAAGAATCGCATATTAAGAAAGACTCTTCGCATAAATAGAAATAAACAATAAAGAAACAAAAATCCAAGATAAAAAAAATGGATGAAGTAATAGAATTTACCTTAAATCCAAACAAGTACCTGCTTCTCTTTATCTCTATATAAAGTTAAGTCTATATATATGTTCATATATATACGATGTATACGATTCACAAAATACATGCTAAAACATATCAATTATACATTAATTTATGGTATGAGTTATGCTTATTAAAACATTATGTTTTGTTTTTGTTATACTTTATAAATTTTTTTGTTATACTTTATAAATGTTTTTGTTATACTTTATAAATGTTTTTGTTATACTTTATAAATGAACAAATCCGTCTGTTTCTCTCGCCACCCTCACTCCCATTCATTCTGTTGATTCAACCCACATTTGAGGAGGAGCTGCTCAAAGCACCCTGTTCTGTCTTTACTGGGTTCAAAACCGACTTCGAAACTTAGTAGACAGTATCCTTTCCCCCCCCCTTACAACCTCTTCTCCACAGAAGAGACGTTGCGATTCTATCTCTGCTTTGACGTTTCTGAATTTTTGAGATGAGGATTGGTTATTCATATTATTTGAATTCATTGGACTACTGTTCTTATCTTGAGTGATTTTCACAATGTTTCGGTCGATGTAACCTCTAACCTTCTTCAGGTCATTCCCGAGTTCGACAAGATACACCTGAAGAAGGTCGGGGGTTACATTGATCGAAACGTTGTGAAAAATCACACTCAAGATGAGAACAGTAGTCCGATGAATTCAAATGATACGAATAACTCTGCTCTATTATTATTTTCATGGCAAGTACTCGATTGAACTTCAGTCTATAGTCCCCCCCCCCTGCAAAAGATTCACAACCACTGTAAATAATTTCCCTTACCTTCTATCTGTGCCTAAAACTAAATGCAAATGCCATGAACGAAGTTTATTGCCTAGAATTTCCCGCCTGTGGAACTCTATACCACGAGGCTACTTTCCAGCTGACTACAACATGGTCATCTTCAAGTTCAATGTAAACAAGTTATTGTTGAATCGTCCTTTTAATGAAATTCTACCCAATTTCCTCCACTACAGATCATTACGGTGTTGTTTCGATGACCATCTGACACTCAGTAAGCCTTGTCCTGGAATGGTGACTCCCTTGTAAAAAAAAAAAAAATATTTAATGTCTCTGAGCATTTAGAGAAAGAGTGACTATTTTCAGCTTGACTATCAAATGTGCTTACACATGTATTTGTACACACCACAGATATTATGCAAATTTGATAGCCAAATAGTGAGTGAGATTATTTAAGTTGACAAAAATCAAACTTTGCTTCTGACTAACCAATTTTCATTTATTTTTTTACCATGTTATTAGCAATATAATAACATATTTACGATTTATTTATAAAAAAAAAATTAGTTCACTCCAGACAATTGCTAATATGAAACATTTTTAAATAATCACCTAAAATATTAAATCAGCAATGGAAATAACTAATTTTAAATTGAATAGAAGTGGTCTACCGCAAGTTTTAAAATGGGAAAACAAATAAAAATAAAATTACTACACTTCATACTGAACAACACTGCAGTAGTTACAGCTAATTTGAAATAAGAGAAAATCCATGACAGATCAAAAAACAGAACTCGTAGTGTAGTGAATAAAGTACTTGGTAAAATTCAGTTGTGAATTACAATCTTCTGGAAGTTGAAGGTTCAATCCTCAGTGCAGGCAACACTCAAAATGCAATTGAGAATTACTTAGAATTTCTACCCAATGATAGGTACCCCCATGGAATAAATAAAGGGTACCGTTCAAAATTCTGTGTAGATTCCCTGAGTTTAACAGAAAGATTCCCGAGTTTGATGAGATACACCTGAAGAAGGTTGGAGGTTACATCGACCGAAACATTGTGTGAATAACATTCAAGATGAAGACAGTAATATGCTGCATCACATTTAATAACACGACAAACCAATGAAAACGTTATTTCAGACTGATGCAGCTTTAATCTATAGAAATAGCCTCTTATAAAGACTATTCAGATTTTATGGCAGTCGTTCAAAAATAAAATCTGATCGCTTTATTATCATCATATTCGGTTTAACATCCATTTTAATTGTTAGCATGTGTTGAACGGCTTTTAGAAATTAACTTATAAACTACCCTATCTCTTGATTTATCCCTCTTTCTCTCAAGTCCATCCTAATCCTTTCCTCCCAAATTTTCCCTGGCCTTCCCCTGCATACTGACCTTTCTACCTCAACTGTCCTACACCTGTTAATCCAACTCTCATCCATTCTTTAAACAAACCAATAAAGTCTTTCTGTTCTGCTCACATCTCCATATACTGTCCAGATTCAATCTTCCTCTGAGGTCATCAGATCTAAGCTGGTCTTTAAAACTCACATTACACAGAGTGTACACATTTATTATCAGGGCTATGGACAAATTTATTTTTAGTTAACCTTCGACAACTAAATATTTTCTAGCCAAACTAACGTGATTTTTTGGATTATGACATCTTCGTTCTGTGATGATTCTTTATATAATAAAGTTTTTTCCGTATTTTTTAATAAGTATAATATACAACAAATTTTATGTTGATACTTAAAGGTATAAATATTCTAATTTCTACAGATGTTTTTTTAAACAGCCTTCGTTAAAAAAAAGAGTATATTGTTCTATTAAATTTTTATTGTTTAAATAATTTAACTTTGTTCATTTTATTAAAAAAAAAAGTTGAAAAGATATTTTTCATTCAGTAGTGAGCCTTGAAAGAAATGCAAGCGCCAAAAGATAAGCGTTTCATTATTTCTAATCGCCACTCCGAAAAATCACTTGGAAATGCGACTGCTTCACTCCCAATGTAGAGCCCTGATTATGTCATTTTTATATCATTTCTCTTCAAGCAACGCATGTCTTCAACTCTCACTGGACAGCTTTCACTTCTACACGTCGTCACAATTGTGCATACACGCCTGAAAGATTCTTTGCTCGACAGAAGAAAAGATTCTAAGTTTAAATTTTGGAGCTTTCTGTCTCCAGTATAATAATCTTACCTTGCAGCGCAAGAATCGGAATATGAACATGTGTCATCTTTTTTTTTTTTTTTTTTTGGTCATCAACGACAGAAGCGTTTTATGAAATGCGATAGACAAAGAAATAGTTGTTTTTCGTGAGGATGCTACCTTCTTATGTAAGAGCCTCTTTAACCAAGTGCATCCGAGAAAAGAATGAGGAGATAAGACACGTGCAAAGATTCTTACAAAGAAATGCTCTCAAGATAATATTCATATAAGAATCGGAAAAATTCTCCAGCTGTAGTACCAAATCTGCTGGATCAATTTGAATCAAATTGAAAAAGATTCCTTCATGCATAATTGTTTAGTAATTCTTTAGCCAGAATAAAGTGGCCACTAGAATAACCTTGGGAATATTTTTTATATCTTTTATATTGGTAACAAAAAATTATATTAGCTAATGTTATATCAATTTTTTAATACACATACACTTTCTTTATACATATCTTCAGCCAAGAGAAAGGATTAACATACCCTAAAATTCAATAATAATAAATATATGTGATCTAATTCTAAATGATATTTAAATGGAAGATGTTGAACTTGTGTTTTGTAATTAAAATTCAATCCCTTCGTAAATCAATGTGACCTATATAAATTGCCATAATTTCATATCACACAGACTTTAAATGGAAGATGTTGAACTTGTGTTTTGTAATTAAAATTCAATCCCTTCGTAAATCAATGTGACCTATATAAATTGCCATAATTTCATATCACACAGACTTTAAATGGAAGATGTTGAACTTGTGTTTTGTAATTAAAATTCAATCCCTTCGTAAATCAATGTGACCTATATAAATTGCCATAATTTCATATCACACAGACTTTAAATGGAAGATGTTGAACTTGTGTTTTGTAATTAAAATTCAATCCCTTCGTAAATCAATGTGACCTATATAAATTGCCACACACACACACATACACACAGCTGAGTACCATTCCAATAAAAAATAAGTCTAGAATCATGATTGTTATTTTTTTATTATTAAATTTATTTACCGTTTTTTTAATATAGGCGAATGTCTATTCTTTTTTTTCCATAAGTGTTTTACACGTGTTTTGTTGTTCATATAGTCGATGTTGCGATCACATAACCTATCAGAGACAAATGTCAAAGACAGTTACATATATATGAATGGAATGAAGAAAAAGGATACGAGGGGCGTGCAATATGTAATGCCTCTGACCTACTTCCAGTAGTCTGATCTAGCTGAAATTTTGCATGTGCATTGATTTATATCTCTACGGGTTATGTGGCAAATTACAGCTCTGAACTAATTGTGGTTTCTGTTTTACAGGTGTTTGAACTGAGTCAGGTGTGAAGTGGAGCCTGTTGAATGTCGAGCAGTGATCCTGTTTTTGTATTTTAAAGGGCGCACACTACAGGAGACTTGATGAAATGAAAGAAACTTATGGTGATAATGCCCCATCATATGACCTTGTAAAATGCTGGCATCGTGAATTTAAACATGGCCGGAAGTCTGTGGAAACAGCTCCCAGACCTGGTCACCCCTCCCCCTTCTGCCATTGATGAGGCATCTGTCTGTCAAGTTGAGGCTACCATTTTGGAAGATTGGCGCATTACTATTCACCAAATAGCCCAAGATGTCAAGATTAGGACAGGGTCTGTGGAAACTATCATTTATGACCATTTGCATATGCATAAGGTGTCTGCCAGATGGATTCCCAGGTTGCTCACACCATTCCAGAAGCGAGAACGCGTTGGCCCGAGGATGAATTTGGAGATGTGCCAAGAAGATGAGTCAAAGTTTTTCAAAAGACTGATTACACAGGATGAAACCTGGGTCCATCACTATGATCCAGAGACCAAAGCCCAGTCAATGCAACGGAAGCACTTGGACTTACCACCTCCAAAGAAGGCAAGGGTGCAGCTCTCCGTTGGCAAGGTCATGCTCACAGGCTCACAGTCTTCTGGGACCAGGACAGAGTAGTGATGACAGATTTCCTGGCAATTACAGGAGCCTATTATGCTTCACTTTTGAGGAATTTAAGGGAAGCTATTAAAATCAAGAGGCGGGGCAAGATCAGCAAAGGTACCCTCCTCCTGCAGGACAACACTTCGGTCCACAACTCGCATGTCGCCAGATCAAAAGTACGGGCGTGTGGTTATGAAATCCTCCCCCATCCTCCCTACTCTCCTGACTTTCACCTCTTCCCAGCCATGAAGTTGCTTTTGAAAGGAAAGCGTTTCCCAGATAATGCAGCCTTGATTTCTGAAGTCAGGTCGTGGTTGGAGAACCAACCTGAGGTGTTCTACAAAAACGGTCTCCAGAGCTGCATCAAACGATGGGAGAAATGCATAACTCTGAGTGGTTCCTATGTAGAGAAAGACTAATTACTGTGCCAAGTTTCGTTGCTCTACTGCTATGGGAAGTGGGGCAGGGGCATTACTTATTGCACGCCCCTCATACTTCAATGAAGAACGTAAATTTAAAAAATTTAATAACATTACAAAAAAATTATATCCAAGGAAAAATGCCCATAAATATATCTGATTGCATGAAAGGAAACATTTTGCAGAGCCATCTTGAATTTAATATATTTATATATAATCTAAGGAAGCTTTGAGTATTTTATAAAAATATATAAAATGCAGCTTAAATTCCTAGCAATACTAAGTTCAACATGTCGTAGATTTAACATTGCATACGCCAACATACCACCAGAAAAATAATAATTACAAAAGGAAATTCAACTATATCACAGTAAAAAAACCAAGAAATCTTAACTTATATTGCTAAATAGAAAACATGGATTATCAACTGTTCACCATGGAGCCGTTTCAGACAGCTGATAAATTCATGGCTCTTCAGTGAAAAATACCATTCCTCAATAAGAAAATATAGACACAATCCAGTTATTATTTCACTAATGTATAAATTTTAAAATAATAATATCATGTAAATAAGAATAAGTATGCACATCTAAAAGGTCACTGGTTCATTCCCAGGTTTTTCAAACACAACTTTCAATAATTGTAATGTAAGTTATGGAGAGTAGATAATGCATTGTGGATGCTCCTGTAACTAGTAAGAGTTATAAGAGCATCCACAATGCATTTGCATAATTTGTCCATCAGTCCTCATTTAAAATGAGTGATTTTTCTGACAATGGGAGAAGAAAAAAGCTGTATTCTAGGTTGGCAGTATTTTTGCATGAGCAGTCGCCTGAGATCTCAGAAATTTTCTGTTTCTATTTCTATCCTTGTAGCCATGTCAGTAATAAGGGTGCTGGAAGTAAAGGATTTACTGGGCTGAGGTCATCCGCCTGACAGTCAGGGATCCAAACCCTATCAAAGGCCTTTGATATGTCAAGAGTAATTGATTAACCACTAAGGAGGCCGTCTTATCAACAGGTGCAAAGTACTGGGGCTGCTATATTGCCATTTACTGAATGGATTCTGGACGATGCAGTAGCTTCTGGTGGGCTTCTCGATGTCATATTAATGGGTAATTGTTATTTTTTGCTTCTTTTTCTTCCTTACTTTCCCTCTCTGCCCTGCTCTAACCAAGTCTGTCGACCTGTTCCACAAAAAGCTGAACATAAACCTCAATTCCAGCATTGACGGCATTCCAATTATAGCACTGAAAAAGCTTCAATCAAAATTAGCTCCCAAACTTACAAAATTGTTTAAATGTTGTCTTAAGGAGAATTGCTTCCCAACACCCTAGAAGACCTCATCAGTATGTCCTGTATTTAAAAATTCAGGTGATCGGTCATCTTCCTCTCAGTAAAGACCAATAAGTCTCCTGTGCATCATGAGTAAGTTGCTAGAATCTGTGTTAAATAGAGAAGTAATCAACTACTTCAGCAAAAATAACCTCTTCAGTGACGTGCAATATGGTTTCTGTTCTGTTAGATCTACAGCAGATGTGCTAACAGTTATATCTCATAAGATTAGCGAATCTCTTGATGGAGGCTTTTTTTAGGGCAATTGCTCTTGACATATCAAAGGCCTTTGATAGGGTATGGCATAAAGGTCTACTCCACAAGATCTCCAGCTATGGTATAGTTGGAAAGGTCTTCTCAATAATTGACGGTTTTTATTTTCAGGTGATCATTTCAAAATGTTTTGCATGCTAATTAATTACTAATAAAGATTTGGTATCTGTCTGTACTAAACCGAAACTATACTATTATTATTAATTGTAATAGCTTTAAATGTTCACCAAGTAGAAGGGTAGTGCAATATGTGTTTGTTCATTATGATACCCTCCCAAGCATTGCCTCCTCTTTCGTACCGTGTAGCCTATTATCTATTATGTTGTCATGAAATCAATCTACCAGACATTACTTCCTCCTCCTGTGGTGAAGTGGTAGCATATAATTTTTTTTTTTTTTATGGGTTGTATTTGTATCCGAGGGTTGTTTTGAAGATTAATATACCTTTTATAGATGCTATTTGAATTTCACTAGATTTTGGCTTTCCAGGTATTCAAGGTATTTTTTCAAATTTTGTTTGAATAATACAGCTGGTATGATATTAATTTCTTTCAATGACCAAGTTGTTTTCAGGCCATTCTTGGTCATTGAAAGAAATTAATATACTAGTTGTAATTTTACATTCAGCTGCATTTAGTCCGTAGTTGTTTGAGATAGCTATATCAATAATTAATGCAAACTTTTTATTTTTGTTCCATATTACAATGTCTGGTTTGATAATTTCCTTTTTTTTTCTTCTTTTTTTTGTTTTGCTGGAGATGGAGTATCCTACTGAATACTAACAATTTATCTGAAATCTCAAAGATTCTGTCTAAGTGCAATTGTTTGTATCTCTCTTGCATTTAGTTCACCAGGTATTTTCACCCGGTAGTTTTAAGATTCTTTTCCATGTGTCCGAATACTTCTGTGATTATGGAATGATGAAGATCTTTCTAAGATTCCAGTTTCTTTTCATGTTGTACATAAGACCTTGGTATTTCGTTATTTTTTCCTTGCAGCTCTATTTAACCCAGTATCCTTGTGGACACTAACTTCTACTAAAGTCGCTTCTTTCTCCTTGTCCCATAACACTATGTCAGATTTAACAGCGCTATTTTCTAGGTATGTAGCTGTAAGAATTGCCTAACCATAGTGGATGACTCGTTTCCGAGTTATTTTTAGTATATGTTCCCAGGAATTGGTGTTACATTCAATATTTAACTTTTTACAGATGGTCCAGTGAAGATATTTACATTTCATTTAGAGTGTAGACCTTTGTGTGTTGAGTATTAATCTGTCACCCCTAATCCTGACGGGCAGGGATAGGGGGACTATAACATTGTGCCATGTTTTGTCTTGTGTTTGTTCTGTTGCAGGTTTTGGGTTGTCAAGTCATCGTTTATATGGATATTTAACAATAAGATATGTTACAATGAGTGGGATCATCTTCATTGGTTGGAAATTTTAGAATTGGCACCTTTAAGTGAAATTGGATTTTTTCTTATTTCAGGGGATGACAGACATAACGCAAAGCTATTGATCAAACTGCATTCAATTTCTCTTGATACCAAAAATTAAAAACTCTTTCCTTTTATTTTCTTCCTTTTGGTATCAAGGGAAATGGGATGCAAAAAAGCTTAGGGTTATGAACGGAGAAAGAAAGGTAGCAATTTTTTACGTTCATATGGTATTTTTACCTCGTCACACAATTACAAATCCAAGGGAGACAACTTTTGTACAACTCTAAATTGCTAAAACAACCATCGACTGATTTTTTTTTACTTTTGATACTGTTACTCTGTCAAATGTGAAAATACTCTTGAAGAGGGAGAGGGTGAAAGAAAGGGGGAGGACGGTAGAGATGCAACGTGTGTCAAAAAAATGACTGTCAATAATTTAAAAAAAAAAAAAAAGGTATTTCTACAAACAAGGCTAAGAAGATAAGTTAGTGGTCACGTGAGTAAAGTGACCAAAGTTTGATTTCCTGTCACTTCCTTTCTTCTATCAGTTTCCGGCTTTCTTCCATTTCCTTTTCATGAACTTGTTCTCTGTATAGACTAGATGAGGTCATCATCGTTTTTCACTTTGTTGGAGAGAGTTTTTCGTTTTGTTTTGGCAACGTCTTAAATTATCTATGTGGCAGCATTAAATATTGTATGTAAAATATGTTAAATATTGGATTTAAAATAGATGAAAAGATTGATTTATTGTAGACAAAATTGTCAATTATTAATAAAATAGAAAGAAAAAAAGACAACATCAAACACCCAAGGATTTGACACTTTCAACAACTTTAATAACAAAGAAAGAAAAGAAAAACGAGAAAAGAAAAAAAAAAAAGAAAAAAGATAGAAGAAAAGAAGATAAAAAAAATCAAACATTCAAGAATTTGACCTAAATAAAATATTCTTTTTCACTCGGTTAATCAGTTAATCTCAAACAAATCAGAAATTCTTAAATTTTCATGTGCACTTGAAGTGCCACTTCTATTCTGTGTAAGAATTTTTTGGTAAAATAAAAATAAAAATTGAGAATCTTGATTAATTTGTGTCTGATATCTATTGATAAAATTTCGTACAAATGAAAGATATTTGACCTTTTTTTTTTTAAAGAAAATACGCCCTTTATGCATTCCACTAGCAGTTTTGCTTGGTTTGATGATGTATATTAATGTCTTAAATTATCTACCCGGTATGTCGTATATTGGATTTTAAATATATGAAAATATATTAATTCAACATAAACAACTAGTTAGTAGACAACGAAAATAAAGTTTGGTAACGAATGAGAGTTCAAAGAATGTTCTGGTGAAAGTGGTTTTGTGTAAAGGAAAATTGAGTCCACATTTTTGCTTTGGTTGGCGCTTAGTGCATTAAGGTTCATTTCGGCTGGTGTGCGTGTGTATGTGAATGGAGTAAGCAGCAATATGTGTGTGTATCAGCGTGATTGTTTTGTTAGTGAGAGAGTTTATGTATTTACATGTGTGAAAGAATATTCGCTTAACAATATGCTGGCATTTTGTTTAGTAGTTTGTGAAAGTTTCTTGTTGCAAGTTACTTTATACTGTTATTGGTTAAAAGAAACTACTGATTTGAGCATATGTCCAATCAAGAGTCAATATGTAAATGCAATATTTTATTTATTATGCTCATCTTCTAGTTGTTGTTTCACGACGTTTTGGGCAACTATTCCTCTGGCCTTCATCAGGTCGTAAACTGCGCCAGCATAGAAATACTGAGGATACAGTGAAGAGACTCAGCATTCCTATTCCATCACAGTTTACCGCCTGATGAAGGCCAGAAGAATAGTTGACTGAAACGTTGTGAAACAATAACTTGAAAATGAGGATAATAGTCCGCAATAAATAAATGACTCAACTCAAAAGAATTCCAATAATACCTTTACTTTATATATTATTTTAAAGAGTGTTTTTCGTTCTATCTAATCGTTTAAATTACAATTGTTTTAAAACAATGTCTTTTCAGAATATTGAATACAAGATGAAAAGAAAGCAAACTCACACAATTTCCTTACTTCAATTCAAGCTAGGTAGAAAAACTGTTAAAATAGCTCACAATATTAACAAAACATTTGGCCCAGGAATAACTACTTAATACACAGCACAATGAGGGTTTAAAAAATTTCATGGCGACGACAAGAGTCTTGAAGATGATGAGCAGAGTGATTGGCCATCGGATTTGACAATGATTAATTAAGAGCCTTAGTTGTAATGTATACGATAATTTCCAACCACTTGAGAGATTAGAAAGACAAAAAAATTTGGTAAATGGGTGCCTCACCAATTGAAATGAGAACCAAAAGAAACACTATTATGAAGTGTCATTTTCATTACATTTACGCAACAAGAACTCGTTTTTAGACTGGGTTGTGATTTGTGATGAAAAGTGAGTTCTTTATGACAACCGGTGACACTCAGCTCAGTGGTTAGAAGTCGACAAAGCACGACAACACTTTCCAAAGCCAGAGTTGCACAAAAAAAAAGTCATGCTGTTTGGTAGTCTACGACCGGTCTCATTTCTTACAGTTTTTGAATGCAGGCAAAAACATTACGGCGGAAAAGTACTAGCAACAAATGGATGAAATGCATCAAACTTCGACAACAACATCCAGCATTTGTCAACAGAAAAGGCCCAATTCTCCATGACAATGCTTGACCGCGCGTTGCTAAATCGACCCTGGAGAAGTTGAACAAATTGGGCTACGAAACTGCCTCATCCATACTCTCCAGACCAACACACATGCAATTATATAAATGTGTGTATATGTGCGCGCGATTTCGTTCCTTATAGACTCCAAAACGGCTGAACAGATTTTCTTTAAAATTTACAAAATCTGTATAAATCTGGGAGTGATCTTAGTTAAGATTTGTCTCAGAATACTCCCGATGATTACCGGTAATTGATAATTGAAACCAATATTTTGATTTATCTATCATTGATAAAGCCATTTTTTCCATGTCGTCGCTTAGCAACAATGATAGAACAACATGCCATGAAAATTCTACTGTGGATAAGTTGATAGCACTTTTTTTCTTTTTTTTTTATTTTTGCATGATGTGGTTTGTAGATTCAAACCTGCACGTAAATTTCTTAATATTTTTTTTTCGTTAACTGGAAAGAAAGTTTATATAAAATAATTTTATAAAAGAAACAGTAGGTTCTCTAGAGTGCAATGTAGAATAACATATATTTTGGACTAAGTTACTGCATGGGGGCATGTGAAGCTTTCTCCCGGTCAATTTCACGAATTTCGATGACAATAAAGATATAGGAGTGTGATCATCATTCAATCCCGGCCAACATAGGGTCTCTCTGCTAGTATATATTAGTAATTAAAATGTGAAGATGATTCACATCTATTGATTATTGCATATAGGTTATTTGTAAGTGGCTTCACAACAATTTTCAGTTGATATTTTCTTTGTTAGCATGACCTCAATTTTATCTTTTCTTTTTAACCTCTGTGGTTAACCTCTCTTAAGCTAGAATTCCTACTGTACTTACCATATCCTCTATATCGTCGCCTTTGCATCTATCAGAAATAAGCAGCCGCCTCCTCTCTTTATCATCATGCTCCTTATTGCATGTCAAGTGCGTTGGATCTGAATGAGTCCAACCACTTGGTATCTGGTAAGAACACACTTCAGCCGCACCTCCAAACACAAAATGCGAGAACAAACGTCGCATACCAATTCTATGTTTTTCAATTTTTATTTTATTTCCACTCACAAAATAGTTTTTCAGTTGAAAAGTAAAACAATAATCATAATAATACTGACAGATATTTTAATAGTCATCTCTGAACGCATACACCATGTACTGGATAAGGCAGGCAAAGCCAAGGCTTAGACTTTGATATATCCATCGCCTTTGACAAAATCTGGCATGAAGGCCTACAAATGAAAATAAAATTGTACGCTACAACTGGACGTATACTAAATATAATTAGATCCTTCTTAAACAATAGGACCATCCAAGTCATTGATGGACATACATCTAAGCAGCATAACATAAATGTGGGAGTGCGTCAGGGGTCGATTCTTGGACCACTATTATTCCTGATATAAAGATCTCCCGGATAATAATGTGCCCAAAATGGGTATATTTGCGGATGATATAGCGCTCTATAACATGTAGGAGAGAAGAACGGATGTACATAAATCTAAAGACAATGGCAGAATCGTTAAAAAAATGATCACCAGACTTTAGCGGAATGGGGCCACAAATGGATGGTAACATTTAATGCTAGTAAGACTAAGCTGTTCTCCTTTAACAATTACAAGACGTCTCTCCAACCACCGATATCCGGGACAAATAACTTTAGAATTCTTCCTTCAAACTCCTCAGCCTAACATTCGCAGGCAATATCAATTGGAACAAATACATTGAGAAAATTGCGAAAGCTGCGGCAAAGAAGGTGGGTTCTCTCTATTGAGCTAGAAGACTACTTACACCCGAGAGTATCCTGTACCTCTACAAAGCCACTATTCGCTGATGCATGGAGTATTGTTGCCACATCTGGACTGGTGCACCTACTACTAGCCTCTCCTCCTTGGATCGGGTCAAAAAAAAAGTCTTCAATCTAATAGATCCCACTTTGTCAACTAAGCTCCAACCTTTGTCCCAATGTTGCATCTGTGTGCCTATTTTACAAATATTTTAATAGAATGTGCTCTGATGAACTCATTGCACTTGTGCCCCTTTGACGTACATATCCCCGACAAACCACTTAGCAACAAAATCCCACCCCTTCATTGTTGAGGTCTCTAAATGCCAGAAAGCTTTCTACTTTAATAGTTTCTTCCCTCGAACAGCTAGACTTTGGAATTCTCTTTCTGCTACCTGCTTCCCTAACTGTGCTGACATGCAGAAGTTTAAGTGTAACGTAAATCAACATCTTGTTAATCTTTCCTAGACATGCTCCCAAATAGTAGCCCTTTACGTTCAAGTGGCAATATGCCTTGATAGGGGTGAAGGCGAGTCAAAAAAAAAATTTTTAATTAATGTTTTACAAGCTGGTAGGTGTTGGACGGCTTTTAGAAATTGACTTTCTGACCTGGTCTTTCTTGATCCCTCTTTCTCTCAAGTCTATCTTTATCACTTCCTCCCATTGTTTTTGTTGGTCTTCCCTTATGTATCGAATCTGCTATCTTAACTGCTGACCAAAGAACTCTCATCCATTGTTTCAGTGTGGCTATATAATCGAAGTCTACTCTTCTGCATACATTTTTCTATACTGTCAAGATTTAATCTTCTTCTGAGCTCATCAAAACTAAGTTCGCATTCAAGACTCACATATCCGTCATCATATTCTCATATCATACCTCTCCATGCAACGCATTTACTCAACTCACACTGGTCATTTCTATACAGCATAACACTGCTTACACATGCCACAAACTTTTCGTTTTGTTGACAATAAGACTCTGCTGATTAGCAATGGCAAAAATTCCCTGAATTCACCTAATTTTTATGATCGCACTAGCATCTGCTCAACCCTGTGCTCCAATTGTATCAGCACGATAACAAAATTTATAAACAAAATTTATAAACAATCTCAATAACCTCCTCATTCAAATATACTTTATTCACATCTGTTCTCATTCCTCTCGATTGTCTTAGATTTCTTACATACAAAGTCGTCATCATTTTTCAATCAGCCAATAATTTCTAGTATAGCCAATACTTACAAAATACCACAAAAAATGAGTTCCATCCAACTCCCTTTCCATAAACTGAGTAGTGGAACTTTCCCTTTGCTGGAGGCTTTCCAATACTACAACCTCACAAAATATTTTTTACTCTAAAACAAATTTCATGTGCACATACTGAGTGAGTTGGGGATAAAGAATTGGTTTCTATATTTCGAAGTTATGATAAACTAACACGTATGGGAGGGAAGGGGTAAAAACACTTGCTAAATCATATTGACACACGGGTTGTCATCTAATCACAAAAGTGGTGTTAGGTCTGGAAATACTAACTGCTCTAAGTGTACACATCATCTTAAAGCATTGTTGGGAATATAACGAGTGACAGGTTAGCGTCATGTCAAAGAGTTGGCTCAAATCATCTCTAAAACTGCGCTCAAAGCACTGGTCCTATGTTCTTTATTATCGAAGTGGACAATATAAAAATCACAATGATGTGATTTTAGATGGAAAGCTTAGCCAGTGTATCAACAGTATTAGTGTAAATAGGGCCTCAGTTCAGTGTTAAGAGACAATGGATAACCCCTACAGATGTGCCAGTACGAGATTCTATTGCGAAGCAATGGTTGCTCAATCCCAACCATATCTATTCTGAACTGGTAAAGTCCACTAGTCTTATTAATTTTTAACAAGTCTTTAATCTTTTAGTGTTTGTGTGTCAACTTTTCAATTTGAATGTTTTTATTGCTTACTTTATCGGTCAGAAGAAAATTCAACTTGGAAAGATGGGATAAAGTGATATAATTAAATGAAAAAAGAAAAAAAACGACTCATGTTCAAATCATCTACAAGAATGATATTCAAACTAGATGATGATGATGATTCTAAAAGTGTAAGCCATTTCGAGTTTCAGAACAGTTTCAGATGGTTCACTGTTACACACAAGTCCTGGGAGGTGACTTGTTTGTAGTAGACAGTTCCACAGAACAAAATATTCTTACCGTGTCGAAACCCGAGAAAAGAACATGTGAAATTGCTCTAGAAAAGGTTTAATATTTATGAAGCAATTCTGGTTTCTGATTGGTTGGTATCAGAACATGAATTTATTTGATTCGTCAGTTCTTAGCAGCATCGTTTATAAATAGAATCGTCCGACTGTGTGGGATCATACCCCATTATCCACCAGTATAATGGGATGTGTCTCCTAGCGGCTTCGGCTGCAGGGAGACAAGGTAGTACACGTCAAGGATTCGTCACTTGACACTCAGCCCAACAGGTGAGGGGCCGGGAACCGGCCCAGCACCTGTTGGACTGAGGTACACCGCCTGGGTAATACCTAGGAGGTCCACCCTCCCAGGCCTTGCCACCGGGCTTTCCGGTGGGGCAAGTTTATTGCTTGCTGCTGTAGGCGTCCCAACCGGGGAATGCCGACGGGGTTACTCAGGCAATTTTTAAAATTGCAGGAGTGCCCCTCCTTTAGGGGAGCCTGCGGGTATCCCACTTTCCAGCCTTGTGCCACATAATGCTGATGTGGGCAGCATTTAAATAAATACCCCATTAGCCGTTCAAAATATTGCAACAATGATGATGATATATTTAGACTGCATGTGAGTTAATCACCCGCCCCAAGACGGGCAAAGTTAATTTGATTTACAAAGATTAAAATCAAGATATAATTATGTTCCTCAAATTTCAGGTTTTAGCTTAAGGAGTCTTAAAAATTGTAATTTGGGGAATTTTACTTAGTTGATGTGCAATGACTATGGATCAATTTTAATGCAAATCTGAAATATTTTGATGAAATAATCAAAATCAGTTGCTTATTATTAATTTCTGTTTCTTTTTGTCTGTGTGTAAATATTTACAATCTGGTTGGTCAAATAGGAAAAAAAACAAACGAAATTAAATTGGTTCTTTCTTTTTTATTAAATACAATCATGAAATGAAAATGTAATGACAGGTGTTTTTGTAATAATTCTAAATTAAGCGTACAACAGTAGTCAAATGCGACTCAGAGGTTCTCGTTTCATTAGCTACTACACCGAGGTATAACAGAGGGCGCCATTCCTTTCCCAGTATTACTCCACCTGCGCTTGATCCTCGTTTCGTAATGTTGAGTGTTTAGAAAGAAGGTATCAATTTTTTTTTAGTCTTTGATATGACTTGACTGAAGATTGGTCTCCTAGAGGATCCATTAGCAAACATTTTTATTATTATGCCAAATAAGCCAGTCACATCAAGTATTAATGAATATTATTTAATCATAATGTAGTGATTGTACTCATGACAATTTTAGTTTATAGTTAAGTTACATTAGTATTATTAAATAAGTTACATTAGTATTATTAAATAAGTTACATTAGTATTATTAAATAAGTCAAATTTTTTTTTCACACACAATTTTTGCATCAATAGGAGAAATAGCAAATAAGGATGCGTTTTGTTTTTTGAATTCTAAATTAATTTGTCAACATGTAATTTTTCAATATAATAATAATAACAGTCTCAACAAGGAATTTGGAAAAAAGACTACGAGAAATTGGAATCAAGGGGAAGACCGAGATTATACAATAGTTGAAAACAGCTGAAATTTTAAGGAAAACCCCTGAATGCGGAAATTCACCCACACAATCTAAAATCGCTAACCATATAGAAATTGGAAGTAAAACAAAACCAGAGGAACATTGCATAGAACGAAGAAAATTTGAATTGCAAAATTGTAAGTTTATTACCCCCTACCACCCCAAAAAATGTCGTGTTGACATCGACTGACACCACACCAAATAGTCAAGAAGGGTCAAGGAAGATGGAAAGACCAAAGAGAAAAAGGACTAACCAGATCTCCACTGGATGAGTGCGAAGAGGACTTTAATCTTGTGGAGGCTTATTGCCATTCAAATTCTGGTGAAAACCAATAGTTGTTGTCAGGGAAGTGGGTATTGCAATAATATAATTTCATTTGCAAATGATATCAAAAGAGATGGAGAGTACTAGAAATCTAGGGAGACTTGTTTTCACCCAGACTTCAGGGAACACCATCAATCTATAATGATGATATCAGTAAGAACTCCTAATGAATACAAATAAATAATAACATTATGTTACAAAAATAGAATGAAGAAAGGTAAATATCTCTTTGAAAGTCCAAAATGTTGTATACTTGTTCACACAGACACAATGTGATAAAAAATTTATCGATTTCATCAAACAAACATATCCATTCATTATCTAGTTATAATTATTATGTATATCAAGAAGTTTCTCCTACTTAAAGAGTTATTGGTTCGGACAG
Source organism: Euprymna scolopes (assembly GCF_053919585.1). Taxonomy (NCBI): domain Eukaryota; kingdom Metazoa; phylum Mollusca; class Cephalopoda; order Sepiida; family Sepiolidae; genus Euprymna; species Euprymna scolopes. Next base: position 64,548,015 of record NC_136523.1, on the reverse strand, counting down.
ATTATACAAGTTATGAAAGCTATTAGAATTTCAATTTTTTCTGGCAAACAACAAACTAATAATTTACAAAAATGACTGGTTAGTTAGAAACAAATATCGATTTTATAAATCTATTATTATTTAGGTTTCACTTGGAACATTTGACAAACTTAATTATATTTTATTAGATATTCTTCACATACAGATGTGATAAATACATAACTGGGATAGACTGAACATTTGTAGAAAAAAGGTAATTCATATTATTATAATATTCCTTATCCTCCAGTTTATAACAAAGAGTAATATGTGTACTTGTGTAATTATATATATATATCACATAAAATTAATATACGAAAGTATAGATTTATGCGTAAACTTTAAGTATTTACTTCAAAAGTGCTCAATACGTAGGTAGAGCTAGTTAGTAAGTTATAAAATATGGCGATTAAGCTACACTGAATATTCTGCGTTTCATCTACTCTAGGACTCTTCAGGCTTATGCGCAAATTTTGTGGTTGTTTGTCGTTTTTATATACGCATCTTCTATTGAGATTTCAGTTAGTCAATCAGCTTTCTAATATCCACCGCGTCAACCAAAAGTTTACCAGGCCACAATATTTGCGAAAGAAAACCCGAATAACAAGAAATATTACGCAGATATGACTTCCTTAGATTTCAAAACTCGATATTATGACCACAAAAGTACATTCAACAATAAAAAAACACCATATGAAAACGCTAGCAAATAAATACTGGGAACTCAAGGAAAGCAGACATTCGCCGGTAGTCGAATGGGAAATAATAAGACAAGCTACCACGTGTAGGGACCTAGACGACCTATGTAAATTATGCCTTCATGAAAAATTAGCTATCCAGTACTTTAAAGAACCCCAGCATCTATAAACTGTAGAAGAGAAATAGCAAACAACTGTATTCACAAGGTAAAATTTACTCTAGGATAGCAATACAAAATAGTTTTAAAACTAACAAAAACATTAGCACACGAATCATTTTTTTTTTTAACTTTTTAAATCATTACTATATATTAGACCCAATATAATATAGTAATAAATACGAAATCTGTATTAATCGAAATATCATATTGAAGCGTATTTTACGACCGGGCAATGACGCGTGGCTTGCTAATATATACACACATTCACACAGGGCACCTGACATTGCCCGTTCATTAAATATGCTTAGATATGATATTTTAATTTATGCATATTTCATATTTATTGTTATAGAGCCAATCCTCTATGGATTTAAGATAAAAACAAAATAAAATTTGTTCCACTGGCATAAATCTCCTATATATCAAGTTTCAAGTCTGCAGACCAAAAATTGAGAGAGAAGTTTGCTACAGACAGTTCGGCATACACACAGGTAAGGTCACTTTACAATATATATATATATATATATATATATATATATATATATATATATATATATACTAGCAAAAGTACCCGTCGTTGACTGGGTTCAAAAACAGCCTACAGAAAATGGACTGATTTATGAAAGTATAATAGGTTATGAAAAGGAAGAGCTGTAAAGAGATAGCTTCGAATTTGGGAGTATCAAAACCAAAGCAAAATATGATGAAAGTAAAAATAAAATAGATAAACCCTATAATTTATTATACCATACCTGTTCACACTGAAACACTTATCGCAATAGTCTGTGAATTTATATTAAAAAACTTTGTTAAACTTTGTGACATATTTCCATTCTATGGAGGTCAGGCGTTACGAACACCCCATAATTTTATTATACCATATTTCTTCAAACTGAAACATAATTATCAAAGTATACTTACACAGATAGATATGAAAAGTCTTTATTAAAGTTTGTGCCTATTTCCATTCTATGGAGGCCAGGCGTGAACGCAGACCCCACAATTTTATTATACCATCCCTATTTAAGTTAAAACATACTTATCAAAGTATTATGTACATCTATATAAAAAACATTTGTAAACGTTTTTTTTTATTTAAAAAATTTTTTTTCCATACTTTGTGGACCGGGCGCATACGCAGCCCCCACAATTTTAATGAATCATCATTATGCCAGATCAAACATACCCATTTCTGTGTCTCAATACATCTTTTATCATTATATGTGATCAGTTTTCTATAATAGTCAACCATATAGGAGCCTATTCGTGACCAAACACACACAGAGACGTTCAGCTTTATATTATATATATATATATATATATATATATATATATATATATATATATATAATATATATATATATGGAAGTTTTAAAAGCCAAAAACAATGTGAAGAAAGACCGGAATCATTAAAGTAAAGAAAAGAAAAACAAACAAAAGTAGACGGGTATGTTTGAGTAGAGAAATGTCTAACTGTTTATTCGTCTATCATACTTAACCTCAATGTATAATTATTTCATAACCAAGTTGCTGGTATGTCCGGTGTATATAAAGTCCGTTGGTGGTATGGAACTTTGATTAATTTCGGGAGAGGAGGGACCTCTCCTTTTCAAAATAGAAAACAAAAGTATATTCAAGATGGCGGAAGAGAATGGGACAGGACTGCAGAAAAACGTCAGGATCGCAGAAAGGTGTGATTAGTTTAGCCGTAAGGAGCTGAGGGTAATTTTATTTTACTTATTATATTATTTTTTTTCTTTTATATTTCTGTTATAAGTATGTATATATTTTTTTATCTAATATTATATAATTTAGTATTATTATTGTTATTATTATTATTACTGTTATTATGCGAACAAGAGTTTTCATTCTTTGCAATAATAGTATCGCAGTGAAAATTCACGTGACCTATTGTGTGTGTGTGGGGGGGGGAGAAGATGACTGTGTTAGACCTTCTTTTATCTCTTTTTATTATATTATTATTATTATTATCATTATTATCATATATATATATATATATATATATATGTTTTATACAAGTTTGTATTAAATATATATATTCTTTTTGTTGCTTTTATTGATGTTTTTATTTTGTGTTCTTTTGTTTTTAGTTTTTTTTTTATATATATTTGTATTCGTGTGTAAGGTGGGTAATTCGGGCCTATTTTTATGTATAAGAATGAAGCATAGAAAATTCTTATTAATGGCTATATATATTTCAAGACTTAATTCTTATATATATTTCAAGACTTACTATATATATTTTTTTAATTTTTATTACATTGTCATCCCAAACAACACATATTGCTACTTTGATGTAGGGGCTGCTATCAGGGACATAAGCTACAGGGGTACTATGTAGGGAGTTGGGTAGCGAGATGTCGGTTCATGTTACACTTGAACTTCTGCATGTCAGTACAGTTGGGGAAGCAGGAACCCGGGAGGGAATTCCAAAGTCTAGCGGTTCTGGAGAAGAAACTACTGGAGTAGAAGGCTCTCTTACATCTAGGGATCTTTACTGTGAAGAGGTGGGATTTTGCTGCTTGTCAGGTTTGTCAGGGGTATTTATGTCGAGGGGGTTGCAGTTCATCGGAACATTCACCATTAAAGTACTTATAGAACAGGCTGAGGGATGCTACATTTCGTCAATGGGACAGAGGCTGAAACTTAGATGACAGTTCAGGACCTATCAAGTTAGCGACTCTTTTGAACCCTGTCCAGCGGTGAGAGACCAGTAGCAGATGCATTAGCCCAAATATGACAACAATACTCCATACATGAGCGAATGGTGGCTTTATAGAAGTACAGTATACTTTCGGGCGTTAGTAGCTTTCTAGCACGGTAAAGAGTACCTACTTTTTTTGCAGCGGTCCTGGCAATGCTTTCAATGTAATTTTTCCAACTCATGTTTCCTGTGAATGTTAGGCCGAGGAGTTTAAAAGACGTACTTTCAGATAAAGAGTCTTTGGCCATTGCTATTGGTGGTAGAGAAGGTTTCTTGTAGTTATTGAAGGAAACAAGTTTAGTCTTGGCAGCATTGAATGTGACCATCACTGTGTCCCCATTCCACTACAGATTGGAGGTCATCCTCTAGTGTTTCTGCCATTTCTTTAGATATGTGTTCATTTGTTTTCCTGTCGTGTTGTTATAGAGCATGGTGTCATCAGCATATATACCCATCTCACAGACAATTTTGTCAGGGAGAAAAGTGTTGTCCATCTGTTTGTCTGTATGAGGAATGGTCTTTATACCAGGCTACTCTGTCAATTTTTGGTCTACAAATTTGATATGGGATATGGACCTGTAGAATAAATTCAATTTGGTTTTTAGCAAAAATAGTTACTAAGGCATCAAAATTCTAAAAAAATTTAACTTGACAGGCGTAAGTTGATTAAATCTCTACGCATGCAAAAATATACACTCATATTTTTTAAAGGTTTTACATGCATATAGATTTAGATTAGATGATAACAAATAATGCTGGAGAGCTAAATGTTTTGGTTTTAATTCCAGCTGATGGCACCCAAGTCATGCATTTTTTTTTTTTTTTTTACTTTTGAAATTTCTATTATATATTGAGTACAATATAATTATGTGTTGACTCGAAAATAATAAATACGAAATCTGCATAAATTAAAATATTATATTATATTTTCAGACTGGGCAATGCCAGGTGGCCTACTAGTAATATATATAGTTGTACAAAATTTAGGGAGTAAAACTGCCAGAAGAGTCCATTTCAAGTATTTAGGGGAATTGTGAAAGTCAATAGCAAGTCAGATTACTCTTCTCTAATCTATTTCCATAATGAGACTTTTTTTTTTCTACCTTTTATGCTTATTTCTTTTTCAAACTTGCAAGTTTTAGGTGTTTTTTCTCTTATTTCAACTTCATCAAGATTAATTTTAGATGTTATTTTTTATATGATGAATAAAAGTGTGAACACTGGTGAAACAATTTTTTGAAGTTACTCGTGCTGTATACTGAGGGACAAAAAGGCAGATATTATAAGCGAGAGATAAAAGCTTAAATTAATCTCTTTTCCCTGACTAGACTTCAGATGGAATAGACATCTTAGGTTCCCATAAGGCAACCTCTCTCAGCCTGGAGGGGGGGGGGGGTCGATACATATCAATGGCGATTTTGTGCCACAGTTTGCAAAAAGTATTTACCCTGGCCAGGGTTAAAATAAAGATCTGAACTGTGAATTCTTGTTGCCTTGTATTTACAATAACGCTAGTTTGTGTCCATGTCCTGCCACAATTAAAGATGGCACCGACAACAGAAGAAGAACAAAGGACTGCTTTATTTATGAAAGAATGGATTAACCAACCAGAGTTAAGTATTTATGGAAATTGTGTTACTGCTGTTGCAACAGAGTTCGAGAACTGAGAAGGTTCTCATCAGTAAATGAAAAGAAAATGGCTACTACAAGATATAGGACAGGGTGCTACTCCTTTCCTTATATTGCTCCACTTACTCTTGATGCATATTTTATAATGCTAAATGTTTATCAAGGGGACTAAAAATACCATTTTTGGGTGTTTTAGTATGACTAAGAATCGAATCTCCTGTCTCATTAGTGAACAATAACGATTATACTGATATCCTTTTGTAGAAATGCATTATCAAATGTAAACTCAGAATATTGCAATTAATATTATGTTGCTGAATTCTTCAGATGATGACATAATTTGTATTATTTGGAAGATTGGACGGAATTTTGAATAGAATCCATAAGAGTAACATGCTCTCATTCTGTCAGCCATGACCAGATAGAAGTCTTATATAATTTGCAATAGTATTGCCTGCACTGAGGTTTAGACTTTCAAGCACCAAAAGAAGGTCACTTAGAACTTAATTTTACTTGTACTTTATCCGTTGCACCAAAAGTAGAGGTTGAAAGTTCAATCCTTGGTGTGGACAATATTAAGAATACACTTGCCAATTACTTCTACGCCATCATAGCTGACTAAACAATAACATGCTATCCATATGGATTAAATAAAGGAGTCCATTCCAAATTACATGCCGATCCAGAGTTTGACAAAGATTCCTGGGAATTACGACATAAATATTGAGTCAAGGGCAATTTAAAGATTCCCTTTTCATTGGCTACTACATCGATGTAAGGGAAGACGTCACTCCTTCCAATGGATTGCTTTACTTACCCCTGATCTTCATCTTATAATGATGAATGTTTAGCATAAATGTATTATATACCCTTTTTCAGTCTTTGGTATGACTCAACCAACGATTTAACCTTGATCTCCCGATTCAGTAAACATTAACCTTTATGTCAAATAGGCCTGTAAAACTAACAGATTAAAAAGAATTTGTAATCAGTTTGTCAATTCCGTAGTGCATGTTAGTAGTCATTTCAACACCTGCACCAAACTGCATATTAATACCACAAAAATCGTTTCCGGATTTCCAGATTATAAACTGCCCAGTTAGATACGATACTTAAACAGCCATAAATCTGCTATGAACCTTGTTTTGCAGAGGCGTGGTCATACATGCCGTAACACACGCATGCATAGATGTATAGATTGCAGTCATACTGATGCAGAGATTCATAGTCCCGGATGACTCATTCAAAAGTCAAAGCTAAAGAGGAGGAGGCAGAGTGACTCATCTGGAAAACCAGGATATTTCTTTTCTCCAAAAACAATTTTCTATTGAATTTTACTTCCTGGTTATCTCTAATAAATCATTTTGAATCAGAGCCAACATTTTGAACCCCATCCCTTGACCAGAAGGAGACAAACTTGCTGAAGAACCCAGGAAGAGAAGGCTTCAACAGTTCTGGCCATTTTATGAGCTCTTAAAATGTTGTCACAGAAAGTATAGTCACGTAAAACTAACCACATTACATTTTTTTTTTAAATCAGTTATTTCATATTGGCAGAAACTTAAATCTGATTGCTTTTGTTCCTTCAAAAATATACTAAAAAAAAATAAAATAAAAATAAAAAATATAGACGCTACAAAAATATAGACACTAGAAGTAAAACTAATTCCCTGAACAGTTTTGCACTACTTTTATATACTAACACTAGAGTAGACATGTTAGCATTATCTCTTCTTCAAAAGCAAAGGACTGGAGCTAAAATAAGAAATCAACTCCCACTAGATTACAATACCAATTTTATATTTTGTCTAGACGAAAAATAGTGCCATGTCGATCACCGAAATAGCATGTGGAAAGTAAATTTGAAAAAAAAAAAATCCAAATGTTTATGCATCAATATTTACGTTTCTGAATTTTTAGATGAAAATTAATACTTTGAATTATTTGCATTATTCTGATTACTATTCTCACATCTCAGGTTAACCTCTGACTTGTTTTAGGTGTATCTTAAACTCGAGAATCTTTCTGTTAAACTCAGTAATCTGCACAAATTTTCGAATGGAATCCTTTATTTCATCCACAGAGGTAGCATGCTCTCCGCCTGCTGGCCATGACCAGTTTGAAGTCTTAAATAATTATCATTTGTATTAAGAATTGAATCTTCAACCTCCAGAAGAATGTCACTGAGAACTGAATTTTACTTTGTACTTTATCTCTTACTTCTGAACAACTTCAATGCAAGAATAACAGATTTTATTCATTCAAGTTTTTAATCAATAGAATTTTCTAGATTTAAGTGTTATGCAAAACCATAAATTTTAATTACGTCAATCCTAAAGACAAAATTTAAAAGATTTTGTCCATTGGTCACATTTTTTAAAAATATAATTAAATAAATTGTAGAATTAAATATCAGTGATTTTTACTACTTTCAGAAATTGAGATTTTTAGCTTAATAGCAAATAATCCCCAACAAATGAAACGGATGACATGTCCGGAATTTGAAATCAAAACCTTTAGATTTTTAGTCTGAAATTCTACCAGCTGACCTATTCGGACTTTCTCATAAAGAGAGCGTAAAACATTACCTCAACAAATTAATATCACTTTGTCATGACGTCATCAATTTAAATGAATTCAACATAACTGAGAACAAAAATTAATGAGTAAACATTATGAATTGCATCGGAAATTATTTTAATCGTTCAAACCAATTTATTTTGCTTTTAATGTGTATGTAGTTCTTTCATGATTATATTTTTTAAATCGTCTCAATCTATCCAAATGAAATAGATTTAATTGCTAAAATATGGAGATGAATGAAAATGCAGATATGTCTGGTGTAAAGTGTTCTTTGGCCTTTTGGCTAGAAACAAAAGTGTAGTATCTGTTCAGTTGCTATATTTATTCTATTCTGTCCTTGGTTGCTTTTAGACTGAGGCAATTTTTATTTTTTGTCCATTCCAAAGGGCCCCTTTTGGGGAGCTGGATTTTCCTCGCATTAACAGCCGATCTTGTATCTAACTTTGCCCTTGTGGGGAGGTAAATAGCATATCAGGTGTAAAGGTTTACAAAGAGTTGGAGGTTTTAAATGAATGACAATGTAAAAAATTCAGGAACATGAACAAACGTTTTAATCATGTTTGGGTTAAGAGGATTTCTCTGTAAACTCTTGAGATTTCTGCTGCTTATTTCTATGTTTGCCTTATTATTAGGATTATCATAAGCACCATATTGAGACCTCTCTGTCTGTAAATAATTCTTAATACCTTCCCTCCCTTGGTGTGTCCAGCAGGTCAAGAGATTAGTTCATAATCATTTAGGGACTGGCACTTTCGTTTAGAACAATAAAACAGCTGAAAAAAGACTGAACAAAGGAAACATTCTTAAACCCATCATTAAGAAAATACAAGTAGCGAGTGAATCAGCAAAGCCTCAGATGAGCTCCAATTTCAGTTCACTGAAAAAAATATGAAGTCTGTTTTAAAAAGACTCATTTGTTTTTTACTCTTTTTCATCCCAAACAAGGCATATTGCCACTTAGAACGTAAGGGGTTATTATTTGGGATTGTGTCTAACAAGGGACTGTGGGGAGTTGAGCAGTGAGATGTCTGTTTACAGTTTATTTTCTACAGTTTAATACAGTCTGAAAAACAGGAAATGGATTGGAATTTCAAAGTCTAACAGTCTAAGGAAAAAACAGTAGAAGACTTTCCAGCATCTAGGGATCTCTACAGGGAAGGGGTGGGATTTTGATGCTTATTGGATTAGTTGAGAGTAGTGCCAGGAGTTCATCAGAACACATTCCATTAAAATGCTTATAAAACAAGCAGAAGGGTTCAAAGAGCTTGGAACTTGGAGATAGTGCAGGATCCATTAAATTTGAGAATCTTTTTGGAATTTGTCTAAAAATGAGAGACTAGTGATAGATACACCAACCAAGATGTCGCAACAATACCCATGTACGAATGGATAGTAGTTTTTTTAAGATATAGTGTGGTTAATTAAGGGTGCCCATCCTCTTTGCAGCAGTTTTGGCAATGTCCTCAATATATTTGTTTCAATTCATACTGCCTGTGAATGTTAAGCCGAGGAGTTTTACAAAATTAACTGACATAACTCTGAATCTCTGATTAATACTTATATCTTCAAAGTTTTTTTTGAGGAGGGGAGTGGGGTCTTAAATTACTTAAAATAAAATTTTGAATTTTTTTTTAATATAATTTAACGTTAGATTATTTTATCACAAAGTGTCTGCATAATGTATATATTCGAAAAATTCAAAACAATCATTAGAATTTTTCTTCTATTAATAAATGAAAGCTCTAATTGAGATAACCTATTAATCATTGAGCTTACATTTAACTGTGGTATTGAAACATTTTATAGGTATGAAATAGTATCGATATTTTTACAAAACTTATATACAGATGAGTCGTTCAAGAAATATTTTTGCTAACCAACTTGAATTTTTCATAGATATTTTACTAGATGTACTTGTGACCCATTGCGCCACAGCTATTGCTACTTTGATTTAATTTTTAAAAATTAAAAAATTAAGACATTTACTTGGAAAAATTAAAATTAAGTCACTTTACTTTTATATTATTATTTATATTATTTATATTATTATTATTATTGTTATTGTTATTATTATTATTATTATTATTGTTATCATTTATATTGTTATTACTATTTATACAGGTCATCAGAGATTGTTTGCTGATAATAATCAATAGTGTTCTCTAGAGTCTGGATAACAATAATTCTCCGCAGATTTCCAGTGCTCTCCATCGCTTTCAATAATCTTTGCAAATGATTGTGTTATCGCAACCGCCACTTATCATTGATTTCTTGTTGGTAATAGTCATTAGTTTTTACTGGAATTTGGGTAGCAATAAGCCTCTCCAATTTTTCTATTCTTCGCACTCATCCATTGGAGGTTTCTTCCCTCCTCGGTTCTTGATACTGTATGACTATTTTGTGCAGTATCAACAAAGGAAATTTCTGTTGTATTTTTTATGTGGCAAATTACTGCTTATTATTATTATTATTATTATTATTATTATTATTATTATTATTATGTAAAAGTACTATTTTTAATCATTCATAGACATAAAAACTTATCATTATGCCATCTAATTTACATAAGCATTTGTAGCATGTAGAGACAAAAATGTGTAAATTAGATGATAGTCACTCTTTCTCTAAATGCTCAGACATGAAAAATATTAGCAATTGGTTGAATAAACAGAGTGAGGTGGCAAGAGAGATAGAGAGGAAAGAGATGAGCGAGCTGTTCAGTTAATAACAAATTACAGTTAATTAGAACAAAGACTGAGATGGTAAAAAAATCCAACTAACTCCCCTCTGCTAAAATACGTACATATAGATATCTTTGGGTCTTCAGAAAGACCACCCAAATATCTACTCGAAAAGGCTAATCTGCTGCCAATCTATAAACATAAAAAAAACTTATGCTTAGAAAATCATTATTTTTGGAAAACTCAAGTGAGTCATAACCACATAATGGAACATTGTAACTCTAGAAACATTATTCCACGCAGATTTTCGAGTTTGACAGAAAGATTCACAAGTTTAACAAGATACACCCAAAGAAGGTCAGGGGTTACATCAGCCGAAACATTGTGCAAATAACACTCAACATTAGTCTGAAAAATCCGAATCACAGCAAGTCTATTGTCCACAGACATTGTAACTATGCAGCACACTAAACGTGCAACCATTTAGTGCATGTTTACATTATCAAGTCATCAATTAAATCGATATTTTATGTATAGATTTTTCATTCTTTTGATATTGGCTTATTCACTACAGAATAATGGAATAAAGGCTCTATTTTATTTTCAATATCGATGCATCAATATAGCTTTTGTAAAACATTATTCATTTTGTAAGACATTTATTATTCATTTTTAAATGATGCTCTAACAGACAAGAATATTCCTTGCTCCAATACTTTTAACCAAGGCAGATCTACTTTTAACTTTTGCTGTTGTCTTCTTTGAATTGTTCCTGCGACTGATAAAGAGTTTGATTCTGGCAATGTAGAATTCTCATAAAATACATACGAACGACGGATACAGAGAAAGAAAAAAAAAGTGACAAAGACTATCTTGTCTAAATTTTATAATCGAGTATATATTTGTTTTTGCGATACGTTTTGAATGCAATTATTTACGAAAGTGCATTTTTACCTAACTGCGAGTTGGGAATAATTTTCCTTTTTAACCAATTTGGTACCCCCATATGGGGAGCGGCATATACAGTTTTTTTTTTTAATATAATTATCCACTGACACGTGTTTCGTCGTCTACGATTCATCAGAGTGGCTGAATCTAGCAAGATTCAGCCACTCTGATGAGTCGTAGACAACGAAACACGTGTCAGTGGATAATTATATTAAAAAAAAACAATATATATATATATATATATATATATATATATATAAATTCCCTCTAAACATTTTGTTACTGGGTTTATTTTTAATATAAGCATCGTGATTGACTTTCTAAAATATATACTAAACATTAAGGTTATTTAGTTCACCCTTAACTATAAAAGTTTGATTTTTATGTCTAAAATAGTGTCGCATATCGGCTTCAAGCTTATTAATTCCATTCCCTGATGTGTCCACAAGTCGGTCAAAAGCATACTTCATCTTCATTTTTAAAAAGTATTTCCTTTTTAAAAATTGCTTTTGTAACAACAACAACACAAAAAAGTGATCTTTAAATCTGTCAATATTTGCTTGACTTAAATGCTTCGATTGATTCGATTAAATGTTCAACTCCGGTTGAATACTTGTATCAGAAACCCTCTCCCTGGAACCGGACACCTGTTCTTAAAACTATTTTTTTTAATCCCATTCATACTCTCCACACAGAGAGCTGTTGAGAAGGCCTACTTGTAGAATGAATCTGTCATTCTAAATGCTACCAACACTCCTTTGTGGCACACAAACTAATGCCACAGTAGACTGACTATTGTTGGCATCAGAACGTTGATTGGACACTTTGGTACATAGATTTATTTCCTGATAATAATACGAACTCTGTCAGTGACTTCCTACTCCTATCTGAGTACATAAACAGTCATCATAACATTTTCCTTTTATTAACTCATGATACCATTTTCTGGTTCAGACTTCTGGACATTTTTACCTTTTCGATTTTTAACCTTTTTCCCCATCAAGACTTGTATAATAACTTTTTTTCTTATTGACCAATCATGTTACTAAATATCTCTTTTCTACAAAACCTTTATTAAACATCTTCCAGCCATTGTCTTATTTATCTACTCAGTAAAAACAGCAAATGACTTCAATTTGTTTTACAGCAAACATTCCTATGAAACCTCATTTTCTTTATGAAAGATTAGAAAAGATTTAATGATTATATATTTGGACTGAAGAGATTTTTCACAGCAGAAGATTTATCCACCCCTCTCTCCCGGGTCATTAGTCTTTATTAGCACAAAACAATTTGATAGATAAGAAGGTGGCGTACCAAACTATGTCAAGGTGAAAAGTTTATAATCTTAAAAACTCAAATGGAGAGTCAGAGTTGGTATATTTTACAGGAGTTAAACAGTTTTTGTTTGTTTGTTTATTTATTTGTTTACTTTTTAATGTACAATTTTCAAACAACTTTTAACCTTAGAAGAGAGTCAGAGCTAGCAATGTTTGTTGTTAAAAAAAATAATCATTTTGAAATTAACCAATCAGAATTAATATTTAGAAGTATTTTTTCTGCAACTACTATTGGAATAGGGTTCTGAAATTCCATTCCAGGGTGTTATGTTTCTGAATTTTTGAGATAAGGATTGATAATTTGTATTATTCGAACTACTGTTCTCATCTTTAATGTTATTTTCATAACGTTTTGGTCGATGTAATCTTCTTCAGAGGTCCTTGTGGACTTGTGATATAGTAGATAAAGTACTTGGGGAAAATTCAGTTGTAAGTTACACACTTCTGGAGATTGAATATTCAATCCTCAGTGTGAGACTCAAAATACAATTGCGAATTACTTAGGACTTATTTAGTCATGTCTGACAGAACAACGGCGTCTTACCTCCGTGGATTTAATAAAAAGTTCCGTTTGAAATTCTGTGCAGGTCGGAGGTTACATCGATTGAAACGCTGGGAAAATAACATTTAAGATAAGAACAGTAGTCTGAAGAATACAAATAATATGAATTCCAGGGTGATACATTAGCGATGTATAACTTTGAATTGGAAGTGAGCAAATCTCTTCTATTTCTCTTCTTTCTCTATGAACACTAATGTCGTTTTTATTTTTATTTATGGCAGTCGCATCAGACAAGGCTTGAAGCCACTTGATGTAAGGAGCTAATAAATAAAATAAAATACATATATATTACTCGAAGGTAAAAAACAAAATATAGCCAAAAATGAGTGTTTGATAGATAGATTCCGACCCAGAAAGCAGCAATTTTTTCCCTTTGTCAGAAACATTGCTCATAAAATGTGAGGATTACAGAAAAAATAAAGTGAGTTATGAGGCTTCCGAAAGTAAATTGAATTTTGCATTTATTATATATATCATTAAACATATAATGTATTAACTTTGACATTAGATGATAATTATGTTTTCACCAGAAAATATTTTCTTCAAAACGGATATATCAAAGGATTAATGATAACTTTTTACAAATTTGAAAAAATAATCCTCATTTTATGTAAAGTTTATTTTATTGCTTGCAAAAGAGTTAGAAAACTTTTTTTTAAGCCTGCATACTAGATTAAACGCACTCTGGTATACAAAAAAAAAAAAAAAATGCCTGAACAATGCTGTGTGTATGCCCTATATAGGCAACTCAGGTCAACCCCTTCTCAGAGAGAATGCAAAGCCTGGGAGGTGGATTTCCTAGAATTGAACAGAATAATACTTGGGCTCAGTAGCAACAAAGCTATTGTTGGACTGATTGTCGAGGACGTACCCTTTGATAATCATTCGTTTCTATTTATCCACTTTTCTCCCTCTTTATCCCCGCTTTCACTATTAGCAATTCATCTATTCAACTTTGAAATCCATTTGATTATTACTATTCATTCATATCAAGTAAATTATATATATATATATATATATATATATATATATATATATATATATATATATAGAACTGTACAGAAGGTCAGAAAAGCATCGGTACCGTCGGTTTCAAGCCTAACATAAGGGAGATCAGTTAATGGTAAATAATGTTAGGCTCTCGTTAGCCATATTGTTTTCGAAATTTGCGAAAACAATATGGTTGACGAGAGCCTAACATTATTTACCATTAAGTGGTCCCTCTTATGTTAGGCTTGAAACCGACAGTACCAATGCTTTTCTGACCTTCTGTACAGTTTTAAATAAATAAATATTAAGCTGAATTATATTGAAATATTTTCTTTGTAATCGAGCACTTTGTTGGAATTTTGTTCCAAAAAACAATGAACAAATATATATATATATATATATATATATATATATATATATATAATGGAAATACTATTCCGACAAAATAGAGAAATAAAAAGGAACAAACAGTTATGTGTTGAACGTTTCATCTTTAGTTCATCCAGAGGAAGTCTCGAAATAAAGATGAAACGCTGATGAACACATAACTCAGTTTGTTCTTTTTCATATATATGTTAGATGTGTATATGTTTGCATATTTGTATGTGTATAATTTACTCTTAAACTAATTAACCGATCATTAGGAATTTTGGAAGAGCTGCTGTGTGTACAAGGTTCAACGTTGGTACATCTTAAATTTCATTTAGTGTTATGTAAATTATGAAAATATTTAATTTCATTTAGTGTTATGTAAATTATGAAAATATTTAATTTCATTTAGTGTTATGTAAATTATGAAAATATTTAATTTCATTTAGTGTTATGTAAATTATGAAAATATTTAATTTCATTTAGTGTTATGTAAATTATGAAAATATTTAATTTCATTTAGTGTTATGTAAATTATGAAAATATTTAATTTCATTTAGTGTTATGTAAATTATGAAAATATTTAATTTCATTTAGTGTTATGTAAATTATGAAAATATTTAATTTCATTTAGTGTTATGTAAATTATGAAAATATTTAATTTCATTTAGTGTTATGTAAATTATGAAAATATTTAATTTCATTTAGTGTTATGTAAATTATGAAAATATTTAATTTCATTTAGTGTTATGTAAATTATGAAAATATTTAATTTCATTTAGTGTTATGTAAATTATAAAAATATTTAATTTCATTTAGTGTTATGTAAATTATGAAAATATTTAATTTCATTTAGTGTTATGTAAATTATGAAAATATTTAATTTCATTTAGTGTTATGTAAATTATGAAAATATTTAATTTCATTTAGTGTTATGTAAATTATGAAAATATTTAATTTCATTTAGTGTTATGTAAATTATGAAAATATTTAATTTCATTTAGTGTTAAGTAAATTATGAAAATTCCGATGCCTCCAATCGAATGAAATTTTCACAAGTGTTATTAAGACATCAATTAATAAATATTCTTCAAAATCAATTCTTTGGGATTTTAAAGGGTTTTACGGACAATAATATAGCAATCCCTCATTTGAAAATTCAAATATTTCAAATTTGCATTAAATTTATCCATAGTCATTAGGTATCAATTAAAGTCCCCAGAATTCCAATTTCTTAAGACCCCTTAAATTTTATTATGTTATTATTGTTATTAAATTTTAGAAATTTCCTAGAATCACAATCATCTAATCGATTTTGATCAAAATTGGAATAAGGATTCTAGACATAAGGTTTAGTACCGTTATATCTTTATTTTAATCTTTATAAGGGGCCATAAAAGTGGTGCAAAACTGTTCTATTGAGAGAAAATTCTAACTATTCTAGTTTATTAATAAAAGCAAATGTCGATTTATTATTCCTGAATTTTTTAGGGTGGAATATTGGGATTATTCAAACTACTATCCACGTTTTATGTTCTTCGTACAACATTTCAGTCAATGGAACCTCTGACCTTTCTGTCGAACTTGGGAATGTGTACAAAATTTCGAACAAACTTCTTTAGTTAATCCAGAGTGGTCGTATGGTCTCGTTAGAAATCTTAATTCGCAATTGTATTTTTGGTATCACCAACATCGACAACCTCCAGAAGAGTATCACTTACAACTGAATTTTACCAAGTACTTCATCTGTTATGCCAGATTTTTTACGAAATCTCTTGCACAAGGATCCATGGCACTGAAACAGTGCGTGAGTAACACTGAAGAGGAGAACAGGAATAATTCAAATAATCTAAACCGACTGCAATTGTTAGCTTTGTTATAAAAGCTTCAGAAATGAATGAAAATATTTTCTTTTTTAAAATAGCAGAGAAAGAGGGGGGTACAAAAGAAAAAAATATGTAATAATGACTAGATATATAATCTGTTCTTGTTTGACGCGTTTCATTCAACAATAAAACATACCGATGATGTGTTTATTTTAAAGTAGCAAAGGATATTTTTAAATAATTTTCCTCTCATTTATTTATCATATAATTGATCAGTATTAGCCTATTTTAAGGTTTACTTATTGGCCCTGTTAAGGTTTAATGACACAGGCGAACAGTAAGATGGCGAAAAATAGTTGTTAAAATAATCACTGATTACTGACTGAGGTGGTTAAGTAGTTGACAAGTGGACACATATCTGCTGTTCAATACCAATTAGCATATTTTTAAATGCTTCCTTTGTTTAAGGAAACGAAAGTAGTTACTTAT
Organism: Euprymna scolopes; assembly: GCF_053919585.1. Lineage (NCBI taxonomy): Eukaryota > Metazoa > Mollusca > Cephalopoda > Sepiida > Sepiolidae > Euprymna > Euprymna scolopes. The sequence continues at coordinate 64,530,996 of NC_136523.1, read as the reverse complement.
GTTTCAGTAATTAGACTTCTTACCTATACTTTACTTTTAGAATTGGAAGAGAACGGATCCTTTGTATTATTTGGACGACTAACTTCATCTTTGTTATTTTCATAACGTTTTAGCCAAAGTAACCTACAAACTTCTTCGAGTGTATTTTATCATATTTAGATTACCCTTCATTTTACATGGTGGCATATGCTGGATGACTTTTAGAAATTGACTTCCAAATTAACCAAATGTTATGGTATGATTTTTATCTCTTTGTTTCTTCAATCTATCTTTATCACTTTCGCCCATGATTTTCTTGGCTTTCTTCTCTGAACTGACCTTTTTATCTCATTGTTCTACATCTAACCCAAGAACTTTTTTTTATACTACCTACGTTTAATCTGAGCTTTCTTCTAAGCTAAGTGTCTTACATCATGCCTCCATCATATTATTGTCGTCTGTGTGAATATGTACAATAATTTGCACATAACAAACTCAACCCAAAAAACGAAACCACAAACTGCTGCTTAATACAACATTGCTGTAATGCCAACTGCTAGATGACAAACTAGTCGCGTTTTTATTATGCTTCAAATGTCAGTTGTTGACGAACAGAACGAATCATTTGTAGACTAAACACTGCTTCATTTATTGTTCTGACAAATATATTTACTACCAAATGATTCCAGGTTTGCACCGGAAATAATTTCATCCATTTTCTTAATTAAGGATATTGTGCAAAGCGCGGACGTGCACATGCAAAGGCCGAGCCGTGTGTGAAGAAAAACATAAAAAGAGTGTGTGCAAAAATTGACGATGACGCTCAGCACATTCAAGAACACGTAAGTCAGAGAGAAGGAGGTTATTCGGGAAAGTACCGGAAATAAATGCTACACAAAAAAAATGAGTTTGAGTTATTTATTGTCTTGGTCTTCTTTGGAAATAGACTGCATAGAACGTGTGGGTTCCGTTGGTAAACGTGTGTACAACGTTAGAGTATAAAACACACTTTCATATTGGTAAACGTGTGTACAACGTTAGAGTATAAAACACACTTTCATATTGGTAAACGTGTGTACAACGTTAGAGTATAAAACACACTTTCATATTCATTTCAAATGCAGGGCAGCTGGCATCTTTTAAGCATTGCAGTGTCCGATTTAAATGACAATTATTGTTTTGCCTCGAGATCTTCCAAAGGAATTTCTGGTGAAACTTGCGAGCTTTTGAAATTTCACAACACAGATTTCTCTGCTATATAATGCTTTTGACAGACATTAAAAATGGTTTTATATTGTTGTTTTTTTTTTCTTATATATATTATCAAATGAGGAATCATTTCGATTTAAGATCCAGTTAGTATTATACAGGTAAACTTGAGAAAAACATGCTTTAAAATGTGTAAATTATCTGAATAAGCAAAATCACACATCAGATCAAATTCGGTCGCCATCTTGTTTGATTTCTCTTATTCACATAATACTGACATATTTCAAGAATGGTTTATTTTTTAGTTTACATGCATAATACTAAATGGATTTTAAATCAAAATGATTCATCATTTAATAAAATATAAGAAAAACAATAACATAAAGCCATTTTTAATGTTTATATGGATTTTTTTCACATTCTGCTCTAAGCTGCAACTTTTAACATTTGCAATGCTTTTATATAAAAGTATGAAACAGCAAAAACCACATAAACTTGCTGAGAGTCTTAACATCATGCGGACCCGAGCAAACCAAAAGGTACGGTTGCCTTTTTCAGGGAAAATGATTATCTATAAATATAAAAGCGAAAATGTGTGTATGTATGTTTGTATGTATGTATGTTTGTGTGCCCGCTAAAAAACTTTCGACAGACAGAACAAAAATTCACAAACTTGGTATCATATTGATGGAGCATCCTTTGCCCGAAAAATATCGAAAAATTGGCCAAAAATGTTAATTTTTTCACACTGAAATTGACAATTTTCTATAGGGGAGGGTCAACAAAAACCGTCCTCTCATGACGACGACCGGTTCTACGCATGCGTCAGATGACGTCATGACCTGATTTAGTTTAAATAGTTGAAGAACTGACTAAATTTCATGTATGTCGTGTTAGCTCAGTTGGTTAGAGCGTTGGTTCATTATCTAAACGTTTTGGGTTCGAATCGTGGTGTGAGATGTCTTCTTTTTATTTTTCGATTTTTAAAATTTAAATATTGAACCAGTGTTATTTAAGCCATTTTTCACGTAACGTTCGTTTTTCTGTTTTATTTTTTTTACTTCGCTTATTCTTAGGTTTTCATTAACACCCCTGACCAACTACACACACCCAAAAACATCCGGGTACCCACCGATTTTTTAAATTTTAATATCGAAACAGGCCATTTTTCACATGTTCTTTTTTTTTGTTTTAACGTTAGTTTTTCGTTTTCTTTTTTCGATTTTTACATTTAACATCGTTCGTTTGCCTTACGTTAGTTTTTTGTGTGTTTTTTTTATGTTTTGATTACTCCCCCCCCCCCGGGTACGTTTTTCTGTTTTCTTTTTTTACTTCGATTATTCTTAGGTTTTCATTAACACCCCCTCCAAACACTCGGGCAACGCCGGGTAACCCCCCCCCCCCTAGTCTATAATATGAATCTCACCTGTCTGTTTAAATGTATGTTTGTATGTCTGCCTAAAACTTTCAACAGAGGCGACGGATTTTCACGAGATCGGTATTGTTTTGAAGATCGACTCTTCGGACGACAAATATTGAAAAATTGACTTAAAAAATTTCTACGAGGTGGGGTCGATTTATTCGCCGATATTTTCGAAAGTCATCCCTCTTAGCCTTAATTTAAACCTCTGCCACTTCCGGTTTGGTGATGGACGCAACAGCAAAGACGTCACATTTTTTTTTCATGTTCTTTTCCTCCTTTGCAGGACGGGTCCGAGCCTGCCTGCCTACTACCACTATTTTCTTTTTTTATTTTTTTTTGCTCAGCACACACCTCCAAATACCCAGGCTACGCCAGGCACCCAGGCTAGTATAGAGGTAAATATTAAATCCAATCTGCAATTGTATTAGGTATACTACTGAAATTTTATTGCCATTAAAAGCTTTTAACGTGGCCGCACACTTTTGTAAAAAACAACACTGATACCAAATCCACTTTGGTAGTTTAATTAGCCACCGAATTGCGTTCAAAGTTCGTAAGAAAATAAAAACAACTCCTGTCTTATGTGATAATGGTTCACAAGGTTCAAAACCAAAAGGTTTCAAACAAGTGGGAAATAGTTATAAATGTAATGTCATCTTCTCGTAATTGAAAATTATAATGGAAACAATTATTAGATCAAATCAGTCCAAACGTTGATAAAAATCTTATTATTCTAGCAAGAATGTTAGAAAAGACAGAAGTGTAACTGTTCATACAAGGTTCATTTCAGCAGCCAACACATTAATATGATTAATAGCACATCAGAAATCAAACACGATTTTCTAATAGTGAATCAATAAAAAAAAAATTAAAATGCAAATGGAAACACAATTTGATGAATTGTGTTTCCATCTGTTTTATTATTTTTATTATTATTGTTATTATTATTTTTATTATTATTATTATTATTAATTTACTATTAAAAATCTAGTCCGATTTTAGTATTTTTTCAATTTGTATCATTTTTGTGACAGAAAACTTAGAACTTATATTAAGCCTGCCACATTGACAATTGGCATCTTTCTTTAAGATGGCTCTATCTTTATATATATTATTTCTCTTTGTCTGTCCGTTCCACTTTTTTTTTTGCGATAAGATGCAGCGATTTAAGTGTCATGGTATATGATTAAGACACGGTCAAGGATTAATAGAGATTAATATGTAATGCAAAAATGAGCACAAATTTAAACATATTCAACCATCAATTTGACATAAAATACTCATTCTAAATCAACGGTCTATAAATTTGCCTGTTTTTTGATGGGCATAAAGTCTAGTATATATAATGGAAATAGCTCCAAACAAGGCATGTAGCCACTTGCCGACGCGCTAGGAAAAGTATACTCTGGCCTATCAAAATTGCCTGAACAGTCCTGTTGGCATTTCCTGGTATGTGCTTTTCAGATGATTAACTATAAGCTAACCCTTTCTCAAAGAAATAACTTGCAAATGAAAAGTATATACAATGGTATCAAACATCTTCACAACTGTTTCCAAATGATATTTATTTTCAGTTGCATAATGTAACATAAAATTTGTCTAAACAGCATCTTCTTTTTTTAGAACGATATTTCTGGAGCATCGTTCGTTTGTATCCAGTAAAATGATGTCCAAATGATTTAATTGGGGGATGAAATTAGTTAAAAATACATTAAAGCCAATATGAAATAATGCAGATAAGATTAGTGTGGTTTTGTGTGAAAAAATCTTGAAAGGAAAGAAAAACAATAAAACTAATAAAAGGGAAACCGTTTTAACAATTTCTGATCTGAAACTGGTGGAGATTTTCTCATAAGATATTTAATTGGTCAGTGATAAAAGACAAAAAGCAAATGCGTTTGAAAATTATTCATTTAAAAAATTCTTTCTTCCTATTTTATAGCAGAGTGGGAAAATTCATATTTATTCTTTTACGACAGCATAATGTTTTCATTCCCTCTCCTTTCTCTCTTTAACTCTCTCCCCACCTCTAAAGTCTACCCCCCTTTTTCTTCTCCTTTTCCCATCCTCCCTCTTCTTACTAAATGCAAAACGGCTGTGATTTTGTAACACTACTTCAGTCGAACGATAAACCTTGATTTACCCTCTCTTTTGAAAAGGCCCTATTAAGTTTAAATAAATTTATGAGATCAGACTAAGTTTTTGCTTGTGTTTTCTTTTAATTTATATATATATATATATATATATATATATATATATATATATATTACACACACTTCTGTATATGCAGGTCACCATTTATCAACGCCAAGAGCCATTCGAGGATAAGGATTAAAGTGATGAGAATGATTTCCAACCAAAAGATGACAAATTTGGGGAGTACTAACATTTATTCATGGTACGAACTGCATATGATCGCTCATGAGGCAATGAAAAGCATTTGTTAGCATTGGATTTGAAGATGACAAATTGCAATCAGCAGGGAATAATTCCAGCAGTAATGTGTTTCACATGTTGGCAAAATACTATTTAAAAGTTAATATCTGCTGAAAAGGAACGTGCACTATTTAACACCATTACCACCCAAAAAAAGGAAGAGTTGCTGAGACGGAGTGATCATCAATATTCTGGACGACTCTTTTTTTATCCTCTTTACTTAAAATGGAAAAAAATATAGAGTCACTTTTAACAGTACCAACATATAAAGAATGCCACTGCTTCAAACTAGTTCTAAGGTAAATTCTGTCAAACTTGTACTCTTAAAAACTCATTAAGATGTTACTTTTGAAAACTCATACTCCTTATATCTATTTATAAAGTTTGAAAGTTTATCGCACTAACAGCCATTTGTTTCTCCATTTTCTGGATTCTTTTCCTAATAATTCCACTTCCACTGATTAACAACATTTTGGCTCTCACTGTCGTCTGTGCCTTACATCTCTTGAAATTGGCTGCTAGACACTCTGGGCACTTTGAATTGTATAAGTACGAACATTTATCATCATTGAGGCTCACAAATTTACACATTTTAAAACTAAAATTGCAGCTATAAGTAAGAACATGGGTCATTCGTGAAACTGCATACCTCCACCTGACAACATAACGATGGACCAAAGTTTTATCTGGACTTTATTTCTCCATACTGTATGAAGTATTCCCAAAGTTTTTCCATGGAAATGTTGCTAAATTATGTATGGTGATTAGTGTTAGCATCAATGCCATACATTGAATTTGAAGAAAAATCATAAATTGAAATTCTATTAAAGTTCAAATAAATTGTGGGACTTTATTGGCTATAATATGGGCCAAGTAACAAGTTTCTACGATGAATAGAAACAGAGTTATCAACAAAATTGTGATTTAACATTCAATTTAAATTTCCCAAAATTAAATTAGTTCTAAATTAGATCATCATCGATATTTTGACCAAGTTTGGTTACAAGTAATCAAGCGATGTAGACAATAGACTTTACACAAACTTGACTGAAAATATAACCTTCTTGGCAGAAGTAAGAATAAAAGGAATTTTCTATGTTTAACATCTGATTCATCTAGAGTACAACAGCTGTTGTTCCAAAGAAAAGAATCAATGACACTTTTGCTCTGAAATTATTTACATTTTAAGACAGAAATCAATTGAACGATCCTATTTCCCAATGTTTGTCCAAGTTGTTTGAATAATGTGTTAGTCACCGATTATCTTAACCCAATATAATAGTATTGAAAAAATAAATAAGGATCACCAGCAATAACTTATCTTTTAAATATTTCTTGGTTGTGGACAGGTAAAAACTGCTCGTATGTGGGACATAATACTATGGGCTGCTTCACGGTTGACTATAAAATGGTCGTTTTTAAGTTCCCTATTAACAAATTCTTGTTAAACTATCCGTTTACATAATCAAATTTAGCCCAGATCTAACTATCATCTGCAATTCTCAAAGTGTTCATCTCATAATTCATGACAAAAACACACATATACCCTTATCCTCGAGTGGCTTGTGAGCCTTTATGATCAGCAACTCGTTAGTAAAATGAAATAAAATTAAATTAAAAAGTAAAATATATTTTTTAAAAATGATACTCAATCTCAATTAATATTTTTCTTTTTTATTTTTTTTATATTAATGCATTCCAACTTATTAAGGTCTGAAAGCCATTCGAGGATAAAGGTTAATGGAATTGTTAATTGGATGACGAGCTATGAGAGGATTGAAAATAAGTAGAATGGGCAAAAGATGGTTCAACAAATATTTGTAGATATCGAACTTTAAAATGACGATGTTGTTGTCAGCAGGGAGGCAGTCCTGTGATTTTGTGTTTCCACAGATGTGAAGTTCTTGAAAATAAATTGTGTTCATGGAAGTTCCATTTGGTTTTAGTGATATTAACAAAAATTGGAGATACCTGAATTTTCATAAAATGATTCCACACCCTTTATACGTACTTTACATGAAACTACATTACAACCCATTATTTCTAGCCATTGCATTCCAAAATTCATAATGATTGATTAATTAGTTTAGGAATAAATCCTATACATAGAAATAAATAAACAATCATAACTATGTATAGAGATTGACAGTAGAAACACTAGAAATGATATGAAAATACATATACAATTTTTTTGATAATCAATAATGGAAACAAAGAAATTTTTTGGAAGAAAAAAAGTTATTAAACAATTATTGTACAACGAGAATGACCTTCATCAACATCTAAATTTACAACAAGATACGGACAATAACGTTTATAATTAGAAAGATAAAGATAAATATTATCTTAAAATTAGAACTTATCAAGATAAAAAGCTCAATATACTAAGAGCAATTAAAGAAACAAGAAAAAATTGCTGATAACAATAAAAATTAAATTTATTGATCGATCAAAAATTCAAACAAGAAGTTATAAAGAAAAATCCTTAACCCATGAATTTTCGAAGGTAGGATCTTTTCATCAGAGGATAAATATTAGTAAAAAAAATGCATCATTAGTTAACATAAATTTGAATATAAATTAATAAATATTGTAATTCACTCAATTTTTTATTTTCATAATCAATTTTTCTTGTTTCTTAATCAATTTTTCTTGTTTCTTAATCTCTCTTTCTCTCTCTCTCTCTCTCTCTCTCTCTCTCTATTATATATATATATATATATATATATATATATATAGCATTCAAACACGGTAGTGTTTGAATATATGGTTAAATAGCAGTTTTAGTGATTTAGAACCGCTCACTCATTTTTTAACCAAATTTCAAACAATTATTACAGTTTACAGATCACCTTTTAAGCTATATTGTGGAAAGAAAATTTCAATTTTCGTTCAGTAAAACAAGTTATGATGAATTTAGTGGTGTTCAAAATCGTAAAAAACAGGAGGTGAACGTTTTTTATGACTGGTTTCCGTAGCAACTACGTCACTTCAGCGACTAGTGTTGCTACTAATTCACTGCTGTCGTGAAAAGAGAAGCAAGTGAAACTGAAAGAATGAAAGGGAGGTCATTGGGGGGTTATTGAAGCAGACGAGTGCCATACATTATTATTCTATATGTGTACGTTATGTTTATGGGGGTAAAAAAATAAGACTGCAATTAAACAAACAAATGAATTTATTGGAAGCCTGGAAAAATTATGGATTACAATAGAAAAATGCGAGCATGAAAATATTGCAGCAATAATTTTTTTTTTAATTCAATTTAATATTATATAATCAATTCTTAATGCTGCAATATTTTAAGTCATAAATTTATATTTTTTACTAGAATATCTTGTCCTTTTCTTTTCCAGTTTTAACAACTAGTCCTTTACTTTTCCATGTTTAAGCTTAACCATATTACTTTTCATGCTCGCATTTTTCTATTGTAATATATATATATATATATATATATATATATATATAATATAAAGCTGAATGCGTGTGTGTGTGTGGTCACGAATAGGCTCCTATATGGTCGACTATTTTAAAAAACTGATTCCATATAATGATAGATGTATCGAGACATAGGAATGGGTATGTTTGATCTGGCAGGACGGTGGCTCATTAAAATTGTGGGGTCTGCGTTCGCGCCTGATCCACAAAGTATGGAAATAAAAAATTTAAAAAGAACGTTTGCAAGGGTTTTTGATATAGATGTACATAAGAATACTTTGATAACTATGTTTTAACTTAAATAGGGATGGTATAATAAAATTGTGGGGTCTGCGTTTGTGCCTGGCCTCCATAGAATGGAAATAGGCACAAACTTTAATAAAGACTTTTCATATCTATCTGCGTAAGTATACTTTGATAATTATGTTTCAGTTTGAAGAAAGATGGTATAATAAAATTATGGGGTGTTCGCTCGCGCCTGACCTCCACAGGATGGAAAGATGTCGGGTACTTTTGCTAGTATATATATATATAGTTATCCAGAAAAATTATTTCATATCTCTTAAGTATGGACTAGACAAGCAAGTAGCTCAAGTCAAAATAAAAACCTAACTGTTTTGAAAACAGGCAGAGGTCTTACCGGTTGGACTATCGACAAAAGCTTATTACAGTGAATGAAATTTAGATGATTACACTTTACATACAGGGTGTCCACAAAGTCTGTGTGGACACCCTGTATTAAGCATTTTTTTGCAGCCAAGAAAGCTCTATTCTTTTATGAAAAGCTTTGTATCTGGTGCTGTTGTTGGTGATTTATATGAACTTAAATTCCCAACAATTTTATCAGTTTGTACTTTATAAATCTTAATAGAAGTCATTCGCATAGCTGAGATAATCTGTCGATTAAAACGTCTTATCTTTTAGTTACTCGACTTAATAATGAGATTAAATACCTGAAATTCCTTTTAGTAGGTATCCCAAAGTAAATTTTTTTTTACCTATATTTAAAAGTTATGGCGTTTTTAGAGTTTGTCTGTTCATAAGCAAATAGAAAATTATGGTTGACATAAAAGGAATGGTCAGAGTACACATTACTAAGATGCTTGACTTAGGTTTGGCAAGTGTAAAATAAAACTGAGTTCGAATCTCACACAAGTTTAAAAGATTTTTTTTAACTGGATACCCTTTTTATAAAATTGAAAAGATTAACATTACATAAAAAAAACATTAAATTTTTTTTCTTAAACTAAGTGACTTACGGCATTAGTTCAGAGTGAATTATTTTTTTTATTCAAAAACATAATTTTTTATATATATGATTTTAATTGGAATTCATTATTGAGATGAGTATTATTCATATTAATTTTTTTTATTTATTGCGGACTATTATTCTCATCTTTATTAATTGCTGTTTCACGACGTTTCGGCCAACTGTTCCTCTGGCCTTCGTCAGGTGGTAACTGCGATTGATAGGAACTTCGAATCTCCTAACTGCATTCTCAGCAATCACTGCCTTTCATAGTTGTTGTCGTCTCACCACGTTTTGGCCAAGTAAGCCTCTGGCCGGCTTTGGGTAGGATTGAAACCGCTGTCTTCAGACAATGGATTGTCTGAAGACAGCGGTTTCAACCCAAATAATTATTTATGCTTTGCTGATAAAACAATACACAAATAGATTCATCATAGTTACTTACTCTCGTGCAAATACTAAATAGCATATTTTTTGCCACAAAACTTCAAGTATTTTCTTTACACTACAGCTATAAAGTAGTAGAAGCTAGGTAAAGATGGAAATTGACATGTCTAAGTGCCAACACTAGTTAAGGAGTGGGTATAAATAAATTTCATCTAAAAGTTTTAAATGTGATCAGACAGATATTTGAAAAATATAAATCGTGGTTTTATATTTCTTTTGGTAGCTCAACTAGCCACCTGATTATGACCATTCAAAGTTTGTTGAAAATTAGCCGTCTTGTGTGCAAGAACCCAATTTCCAGAAAAAAAAAAAAAAAAAAAAGGCTTGAAGCATGTGAAAAAATTCTGACAAGTGTAATGTCATCTCGCGTTAAATGAAAATAATCATAATGGAAGCAAGAATTATTAGATCAAATGAATCATTGAACAAAATCCCATTAAATGAAAAAAAAAAAAAAAGGTGTAAAAATAACACAAAAGCAGAATTTTGTTTATGTTTCTTTTTAAGAACACATCTTAGTTCTCATTTTAAAAAAAACTACATCCACTTATTGAATGAAAGGTTAAGATTAACAAACTCTTAGCATGTGTGCCCCCCACCTCTCAATGTAAATACCCTCAACTACCCTAACAAGCAGAAAAATCCCACTACTTCATTGTAGAGGTCCTTAGGTAAGAATGCTTTCTGCGCTAAAAGCTTTTTCTCTTAAACTGTTAGATTTTGGAATGTTTTTTTCTGTACTAACATGCAGAAATTTAACTGTAATGCCAACAAATATCCACATAGTGCTCCATAGGCATGGTCCCAAATAGTAGCCTCTTACGTTCAAATAGCAATGCTTATGTCGAATAAGATTTTTAAAAAATGCTTATGTCGAATAAGATTTAAAAAAAAAACAAAAAAAAAACAGGTTACTTTGAATTCTTTACTACTTAAAGAACACATTAAGAATTTTATTCTATCGTGAAACAAAAAAAAATGGATGTCCTCTCGATGTTACATTTTAAGTATTTTTTAATTTTTTAATATATCAATCAACATCACAAGTTTGAAGAATAACAGGTATTTATCTAATATTTTTCCAATACAAAAATATACAAATTTTTATGGAAACGGGATTTTATCTATAAAGACACACTTCCCCTCAACTCCCTAATTATTCTTCACAAGTAAAAAAAAAAAAATCTTAGATAACATTAACATAAAAATGGCTACGAGCAAAGTGTAATATCTGTTCTGATACTACACTTCACCTTTTTTGACTTCGATCAGTGGAGAAGAAATCCTTCTACATTGAGGCAATTTTTATTTTTATTCCTATCGAGAGTGCCCCTTTTTGGTAAGCTGGATTTTCCCCACATTAAAACCTGTCTTGTGTCTAACTCTGTTCTCGTGGGGAGGCAAGTAAATAGGAATATTAACATAACAAATAGCATTCAGGATTGATATGTAGTTTACTTGAAGCATTGTGTGGGATAGGTACGTAGTAGAGATTTAGAAGGCTATCACAATGCGAGGAATGAAATATAGTCGTTGTTGGTGAAAGGAGATGAAAGCAAGTGGCAATTTACAAATCAATAAGTACATACATATATGTCTATATATACATATATTTATTCAGTTGTATTAGGTACAAATGTCTTGCTTGTTATGTCTGCGACAATTTCCATTATTAATTTCGGAAAAAATTCCCTAGCTATCCAACTTCTGCTCCATCATCTAGCATGCTTTGAATCGATCTGTCACGTCTACCATTTGAAAAGGAAATTTTTTCCAAAATTAATAATGGAAATTGTCGCAGACATAACAAGCAAGACCTTTGTACCTAATACAACTGAATAAATATATGTATATATAGACATATATGTATGTACTTATTGATTCGTAAATTGCCACTTGTTTTCGTCTCCTTTCACCAACAACGACTATATTTCGTTCCTCGCATTGTGATGGCCTTCTAAATCTTTACTAAATAATATTCAATATACAACATTTGTAAATTATCCAATCATCACCGCAATACAATAATACATATTAAACAGATACACATATCCACTCATGTGCAATTTGAAAAAGAAAAAGTTCCACCAGAAACAAATTGTGATTTAAAAAAAAAAAAATCAATAGATAAATCATTTACATCCATATAATTGGATTTGGATGAACCGAGAGGGAATTAGCATCGACATGAAAAGAATCACTTGAATATTTATTTACAATAATAAAAATTTATTGTAAATCCAGCACAAATTTTTTTATATATAATTTGCACTAGGTAAGTATTTTAATATTCACAGCCTTTGAGATTTTATTAAAATCCTTACATATCAAGATAAAAAAAACATTCCTTAAGGAATATCCTATTAAATTATATTTTTAAAAAGTCCCAACTTGCTATTTTTTAAAAAGATCAAATCTTTTCATTAAAAACATAAATCTTTGACTATTTTCTCATGTGGCGGGCGCGATGGAGAGGGGTGGGGTCGACTCTTGTAACTTTCAACATGTCTGAAATGAAGCTTCTCTTTCATAATCAACGTTGAGATCTAGTTGAAACGAATGACTCCTCCTTAGGAAGGAAGACCTTCGCTTTCATGATCGACTTCCACTCTATGCTAACCAAATGCTAGGAAAATGGTTGCATCATTCTATCACTCTAGAAAGTATTTGACTCCTGATGCATTCCTCTACCTGTATAAGAGTCAGATGCATCCAAAGATAACGCACTGTTCGCACTGCTGCCATATGTGGGGTTGTGCCACTCGGAGCACTCTTTTGCAAAGTTTAAAACCAACTTGACAATTTACTGGGAAATTATCTCTTCCATACAGCCCTCTTTCTCACAGAAGAGAAATTACTAGTCTTTCTCGACTATCGTTAGTCCCAAGGGAAGTGCTTGACTAGGCTTCAATCTCTTGTTTCTGCCACAACACGAAATCGTCTTCCTACCATCGCTGTATAAACCTCCAATTTGTAGAACACGTTGTCACAAGATTGCTTCCCTGAGGAATTAATCATAGTCATCTTAAAATAAACTCGTCATAGACCGTTTATAAAAATAATCAAATTTTATTCATTCATTCTTTATTTTTAAAGACACCAAACCATCATATGCCAATAGAAACATAAATTTCAGATTATTTCATATGTGTCTTAATTACAACTAATAGAGAAAAAAAATATCTCAGACGTTCCTTCAAACAAAAATATTAAGACTTGTCATGCATTGACCCTGTTTTTATCTATTTATAAAAGTCTGTTTGTTCAAGTGAATGACGTGCGCGCGCACGCACACACACACACACACACACATGTAAACCATTAGGGATAATTTAAGTTGGATAGTGTAGAGAGTAAACGTGGTATTGTGGTGACTGTTGGAAGTGCAAACTGGACAAATGAAAGAAACAGTGCTTGAATGGAAGTGTTAAACCGCGGTTCGTTAAAAGATAGGCAGGATTATCACCAACGCCGCCGTCACATACACACCTAATTTTTAAATGAATCTTATTTTTTTTTTTGCGAATAAATAATTCAAAACGTGTTCTCGAACGAGAAATCATTCTAGACTGAGGCAATCAGTTTTTTGGGTTTTTTTTTTTTTTTTTTCGTTTCAATCCAGAATGTTGCCCTTTCTGCGGGGGAGGTGGAGGGGGGACTGTCTTTCTCCAATATTAAAAACCGACCTCATGTCTTACTTTTCCCTCGGGTGTGTTAAATAAGAATTTCTCAAAATAAATTTTATTCTAGAATATGAAATAAAATTTTAAAAACTAAAAAAGGAAATTTAAAATTTCTGGATGTTGCTCAAGGTTCATTTGTGGAAGAGGCCACTGATGATGAGCGTCCTCAGTTCCTACACCCACCCAAAAAATAACATTCTGCTTCTTTTTTTTTTATTTAGTTGACTACTTGTAAGCATGCGTAGGATAGGAATATTTTAGAATTTAGAGTAAGGGATCACAAATTTATCACAAAATGATCACCAATTTCTGTTTAACTGGATAACGTTTTAACGGTACAAAGCCAGAATTTTATTTTGATAATGGAGATAAATTGTGTGCTGGGGGGGGGGGCATGTTAAAAGTTAATAATATGCATCATTAAAAAAAAAAAAAAAAATTACTATTGGCAAAAACAAACGTCCTCCCTGAAGCCTACTTCTAACCTTAAGTCCGTGTGTAGTCGCCCCTAAAAAAAAAAAAAAAAAAAAAAAGACAAAATGTGACCCCCATCCAAGATTTAAAAACTGTTAGATGTCGCTATATGGTCAGAAAGGGATAATTATTTTATGCTAAATTTATATGCGAAACTGACCCCCCTCCAACCATTTAAATTTAAAAATATTTTTCCCACCACTATCCAAAAAAGCTTTTCATGTTTTCCTTGAAATCTGACGGAATGGTATTACCGTCACAAGACTTTCTTTTTCATCAGTTCAATGAGGACGCAAGGAGTTATAATTATTTTCGGTACTTCGTGCCGTTATTTTATTTTTTTTGTTTCGTTTTTTTTTGGGGGGGGGCGGGGGTAGATAGAATTTTCAAGTTACATTAAATTTTTTTATTTGTCAAATTGTTATGTGAAAATATATGATAGTTACAAAACGCCCTCCCATCCCAATGTTAAGAACGGGTTTCTAAATAGTGTTATTATTTCAGCACGGTTCGTATACTGCGTAAATACCTTATTTGCAGACCGTTAATTTGCGACATTGCAATTTCAATTTCGAATGCAGTTAATGGCATATACAACCTCGTTAAGACAACAAAAGAAAAAACAAATGACATATGAAGAAAAGCACATCACAAATAACCGAAAATCGTGGATCTCTTGATTTTTAAGTCATGTGCCTCCTTTCGTATCGAAATAAGATTTATAACAAAATGAGAAGTTTCCGTGACTGTATAAGGGTTTTTCGCCTCTACGTAACTTACATAAAATAAACACTTAAAAAAAATATTAGCTGCTTGTTAAGATAGAGTCAACAGCTCGATTTTTTTTATATATGTCGTTTTAAGCCAAACCAACAGTACTTAATTGTCGTGTCGAAAATAGTAATATATCAAAAAATTACGAAAATTCATCGAGTAGGACAACTGCTATTGTGTTTTAGGTAAAAAAAAAAAAAAAGTCGGTACTTATCGCTATCGACTAAAACAAAACGTCAGCCGTTACAGTAGCTAAAAGGGAGATAGGTATGTCTCGTGTATTTACAATCTTCAAGGTGTTCATATCTAGGGAAAATGCCTCAATTTTCCGTAAAAATTACTTTTAACTATAAATAATTTTCTACTCGATGAATTTTCGTAATGTAATATATTACTATGCCATGTAGTTGTAACTAATTACAGAAAACTTTGAAAATGGAGGGAGCAAAAATAAATGTTGGAACAACAGTTGTTGGTTGATTATATTTTGTTAAATTAATATATGTGCAACTGCAATTTATTAACTTTTTGAATCACGGTACAAGAAAAATCGTCAAATGTTGTTTAATTCATGTTATATCATTGCGTGTCGAGTAAATATTTTATATATTAACACCTTCAGCTAAGTCATCTATGAGATTCGACTTTTTTAGGCGATTACGTGTGAAACCTTGAAAATTTTGGCAGAAAATAAATTTTAGGGTGCTAATGAGAGAGTGATCCGCGCTATTTTTTAAATCGTATTTCCTAGTTTAATCAAAGTTTTATGATATGTTTTTTCTTTATTTAATTGTAAGGTTAAAGTACAGAATAAGTACAAAAAACCCTCCCCTCCCCATGTTAAGAATGACTTTTTAAATAATAACGTTATTTCAGTACGGGGATCACTCTCTGCATGAGTACAAATTTTAGAATTTAGAGTGGGGATCACTCGCATATAAAATTAACGTAAAATGATCCTGGATTTTCTCGCTCATTCTGTTTACGGTAGTTGACTAATTTTTTAACCGCTATCCTTAAATCCAAGTTGCCAGGTCTAAAACCACACGTAATTACCTCAAAAAAGTATCCCCCCCTCAAAAAAAAAGACAATTTTTTTTTAATGTACAGAATTTATTTCTCATAGGAAAAATAAATTAGTTACTGGTCCTAAAATGGGGGGGGGGTAATTTTACATTTAATTTATATGCGAAACTGATCCCCTACTGCAAATTCTAAATTTCATTTGTTTTTTCGAACAGCTTTTTCGGGGTGTTCACAAATCGCCTAAAGGGGGGGGGGAGCTTGATAATTATTAATCTACAGCAACTGTTTTTCCCTTAAGCAATTCAAGCAGGTTGGCTCATGGCTCACTAAATATTTCAAGGTATATCTTGCATTTCTTTCATACAATAATTCAAAATAATCAGGATGAAGTCTTTTTTCATTTTTTTCACTATTTCATTTTTTTCTTTCTCTAATTAAGAAAGACAAGATTTTAATTGAAAAACGAACTACAATTAAAAGATGTATGGTTCATATTATTAATTAGTGGAGCGTAACAAAAATCAATCTTAAGTCTAGATAATTTTGTTAATGTTAACTGTTCCTTTAAAAAAAAAATAAAGAATAAAACAAAAACAGCAGATAATAAAATAAATAAAACAATATAAAATTATAATTTCCATGGATAATAATTTTAATTTATTTAGAAATTGAAGAAACTAATTTGTATTAAAATTTAAAATGTATACTTTTCATCGAATTCTGCGCTTTTAAAATAACATTTTTCATTTTTAAACGTGATCGTATGATTTGTTTTTAAATGCGATTTGTGAATGAGAATCTTCTGTGCGAAGTGAAACTAGACAATAAAACCAACATTCGAAGCAAAGAAAAGAGGAAAAGAAAACAGACGAATAAAGCGAAGGCCTCTAATCCTTTGTTAACGTGCACCTTGCAGTAAATTACATTTTCTTTTTTATATGGAATATGATCGATTAACTATAAAAAATCGAAAATACAAAAATTAAGTGTAAAGAAGGCATTTTCTATCGAAGTGTAATTAAGTGATTGAACAGAAACAGCAAAACTGCGATTTTGTAGGTACACCAAAAAAGTCGACTTGTTTCGCATAACGGTGCAAAAAATGAGAAAAATTACAGCAAACATAAATGGTTGTTAGGCTAAAAATTATACCAAGCAATAGCTGGACTCTCTATGCACTTGTTTGGATTAAATGTGCAGTTGGAAGTGGTCGAATACGTGAGAAAGCTGCTTACCTCCGAGAATAAGTACACGGGCACGTTGTCCGCCGTCAGCCATGTTTTTAGTTACGAATCATGTGACTTCGCTCCAGCTGAAGATGAGCGCAGAGTTGTAAGACGAAGACGCGACTCTTCTTCGATTGGTCAAGTGGAGTATGGACCACACACACATACACACCTACAAACCCACCACCACCATAATCATCTATCGACAACAACATCACACACTCACTTTCCCTCTTACCCCTTCTTTTCCTCTATTATATATATATATATATATATATATATATATATATATATATATATATGTGTGTGTGTGTGTGTGTGTGTGTGTGTGTGTGTGTGTAGGTTCAACTCCAGAGAATATCCATCAGGTTTCTATAATAGTGCCTAATGATAAATAGAGCTATTTATATTAACATTTATTTATACAGATATGTACAGTTTTTGCTACATTTGTCATGACAATGTTTCAATCTGTAGTTATTAATAACTAAGCTCTCTCTAGGTGAAAAAAAAAAGTCTGTGCTTTTTAGGTGTTCATGTTGAAAAGTAAACATTGTCATGCCAGTGTAGCGAAGCCAGCATACACACACACACACACACACACACACACACACACACACACACACACATATATATATATATATATATATATATATATATATATATATATATATATATATATATATATATATATATAGCTTTACATTGAAAATTGTGAGTTTGCTGTGCAGGTTGGTTAGTGCAAAAAGAGTTCAAAGAATTAAGTTGTTGATGTACGTCAAATGCTGTAGCAGTAGCACATGAAATGTCATTCGGTTCGTGTGAAAGAAAACGTGGAAAGAAAGAGAGAAAGCATGAAAGAAAAAGAGAGGAAGATATCTTTTCACGTGCATGCAATTGAGTTTGGTTTTCGATTTTGGGCGAAACAGACGTGTCAAGTTAGACGCAAAAATATGTCGAAAGAAACGCAAGAAAGTTTGAGTCACCAATGTTATGGTTTCCCCCCAGTTTACTCGTAAACAAAATAAAGTGATCTATGCCAGAAAATTGTCGTTATGTTTTCATCTGAGATATTCCTTGCAACATCGACCAGTGATGGGAAGAAGCGCATCCCAAAGAGAAGATCAAGATAATAGTAAAAAAAGATTTGGTGAACTTTATTCGTGCATGTATATCCACACACACAAGATGTATCACAATCACATAGACAAATAATAATAATAGATACACGTAACAATTAATGATAATGAGACATGATCACAAAAGATAAACCCCTCCCAAAATGTTCGTGCTATTCAATAATATTTTTCTAAATGAAAAAATGCTGCCTAAATATATATATATATATATATATATATATATATATATATATATATATATATATATATATATATATATATATATATATATAGGCAGCATTTTTTTCATTTAGACAAATATTATTGAATAGCACGAAGTTATTCTGTTTTACAATTTTCCTTTTTATCTTCTCCAATCTCCGAATAGTCCTTTTTGTGTTCTTCTCGAAATTATATATGTTGGATCCATAATCACGAGCGCTTTCGGCAGAAGTACTTCTATCATCCTCAGGCATATTGTAGAAATAAATGTAGAAATTGTTTTTTAATTTACGTATATATACATTTTTTCCTAGTCACGTGGTAGCTTGTTACAAGTTAGGTAGGCGGACTTTTTTTTTTACATATATTAAACACATTTATATATACAAACACATATATACATTTTCAAAAGTTTATCCCAAACATTTCAAAACGTTCCGGCTGCACTCATAATTAATATTATTTCTATTTATTTGAGGCTTCTTTGTTTTAATGTACAATGCTTCGAGTATTCTTAGCCTATTTACATTTCTCTCACTCTGCAATACTCTTGTATTTTCTACCATAAAATTCCGAATGTTGGCAGCCATGTTCCTTCAAATGTTGTGATATGGAGCTAGAGTTAGAGAGGTGGAGAGTCAATCTTCGTGACAATGTGTTAGTTGTTGAACCAATGTAGCTACTAATATTGGAGATACACTCTCCTATTGGGCAGCTAAATTTGTAAACTACATTGGTCCTTTCCAACAGGTCGTTTGTTTGCGAAATGTTGTTTTTCATTACAAGGCTTGTCTGTATTTTTTTATAATATATAATAAATTTTATTTTTTTTATTATTTTTGGGAGCCACATATCTACGGATTACATTTTTAAGAATGTTCTCATCGATTTTTGAGTTCTTGTGTAACTTCTTGGCCTTCGGGACAAGATCAAAGTGTAGTATCTGTTCTTCAGATGCTGCACTTCTATTTCTTGTTCTCTTTCGGTGGAGGAGAAATCCTTCACGACTGAGACAATTTTTATTTTTGTACCTTTTCTCCACGTTAAAAAACGACCCTGGTGTCTAACTCTGTCCCGTGGGGAGGCATAGTAAATAGGTACTGTAATATATATTAACAGGTTTTCTTGAATATTACTAATTTGATTCAAATTACTAATGGCTAGTTTTATTTCTTTATCTACAAGAGAGTTAGCGAATTGATTATTTACTAACACTTATTTTATATTTTTTAATTCATTAAAGAATATTTTTTGTTTGAGGGAATCACCTTTGCATGATGTATAAGATTCTTTATTATATTCGTTTTTTTTTTTTTTTCGGAATTTCGAAGAATTATGGTAGAAAATACAAGAGTATTGCAGAGTGAGAGAAATGTAAATAGGCTAAGAATACTTGAAACATTGTACATTAAAACAAAGAAGCCTCAAATAAATAATATTAATCATGAGGGCAGCCGGAACGTTTTGAAATGTTTGGGATAAATTTTTGAATATGTATATATGTATTTGTATGTATAAATGTGTTTAATATATGTAAAAAAAAAAAAGTCCGCCTACCTAACTTGTAACAAGCTACCACGTGACTAGGAAAAAATGTATATATACGTAAATTAAAAAAACAATTTCTACATTTATTTCTACAATATGCCCGAGGATGATAGAAGTACGTCTGTTGAAAGCACTCGCGATTATGGATCCAACATATATAATTCGAGAAAAACACAAAAAGGACTATTTGAAGATTGGAGAAGATAAAAAGGAAAATTGTAAAACAGAATAACTCCGTGCTATTCAATAATATTTGTCTAAATATATATATATATATATATATATATATATATATATATATATATATATATATATATATATAGTATACTATAGCTACATTCCAAGTTCTAAATATTTATTTTTCTTACCAAACAATTCTTTCAGCATGTCAAAACTGCGACACATTTTTTTACAATCTGTTTCGTTATGCAAAAACAATTAATTATCATTATGTCGATATCGAATCTTTTCATGCATATACTCTTCAGGAAAATAAAACTCTTTTGTTTATGCATGACAATATAATATCGGAAAAAAGAAATTCGATGGAAAATCCAGCTTTGCAACCATCTTGGTATTAAATGTAAAGCCATCAGTCCACAAGTATAGTTGGAAGAATCGATGAGAGAATGCCAAATAAGTATACTCTCAAACTCAAAGAAAAGGCCAGACTGTATTTTGGCACCATTAGAATTCCAACAAATTGTATTCTTATGCTAAGGCATCTGATTGGCTGATTATCCTGTGATGTGTATCGATTCACATCAAGAGGAAATAGTACATGAAAGGTTCCTATTTGATGTCTAATACTGGTGCTGATGATTAGACTTTGATCAAATAAAACATTTTTGTAATGTCTCAGAAACGACTGCACAAATAAAGAAAACCATTTGTAAAATTTTAATTATTTTTTACGCTCCTTAGTATATTGTGAAACTAATTGTATCATTTTTTTTTTTTTTAATAAAATGTGCTTTTGTGATTAGAATATCTTTTTTGCTAATTTAATACGTTTTTTCCTAATATTTTTTGTTGTTTGGATTTTTACCAGAATATATTGTGGTTTGGTAAAATATGCTTCTTGCTAAGCAATTATTTAGTAGTACGTAATTCACTCTTATTCTTGCAGATCTTGAGATCTAATTCAAAATGGCTTCCCCAGTCATGCAGCAACCTCCCAGTCATTGAGTTTTCTAGCCTATACGTGAAGAATTATATTGCATGGAAGATGTTATTATCAAAGGCAACAAAATCCTGATGCATAAATAATTTTGCAATAAGGTATTGGAATCTCTTCACTCTGCACATCAAAGCATAAATGGTATACTGGTGAATGCAAGACAATGGTTGTTCTGACCAAGTTTGGATACTAACCAGATCCCAGTGCCGCACTTGCAACAGGACTGCACCATCTCAGCCCAGGAAGCACTTGATGTCACCAGCAGACCCAGAATTTCCATTCTAACAAGTGGTGGTTGACTTTTTTGATATAAAAAGTAGGAACTCTATGGTGTATGCTGATCAATATACTGCATGGGTGAAAGTGGCCCTAATGACATCACAGAGAGACAAAACTGTATGTGATACCTTGAGAACTTGGTTCAGTACTTATGGTGTGCATGAAAAAATCTTTTCAGACGGAGGACCACCATTTGAGTCCTAGGAGTATGACTCGTTTTTGAGGAATTGGAGTACACGGAAATGTACCTCATCAGCCGATTACACTCAAAGTAATAACCATGCAGAGTTAGCTGTTAAGATCACAGAAAATATACTAGCTGACAACATGGACAGCTATAGACTCTTGTGCTACGATTGGGCTGCTCGGGCATTACTAATCACAACAACCCCATCCAAGATCTTGACATGTCCCCAGCTGTAATTCTATATAATCAAGTCTTTCAAGACCATGTTCCTGTTCTACTGGATAAATACCAAATGCAGAAACAATGGAAAGAAATAGACAAATTAAGGGAGTAGGCAATGGCCAAGAAGCATATGTGGCACCAACAGTTTTACAACCCGAATTATTGTCCACTCTGTGAACTAGAAGTCAGAGATTTTGTCCAGATCCAGATGTTTTATACTGACCTATATAACTTGTGTGTATATGTGAGTTGCACATAATGATTCTCTTTTTCTTGTTAATGTGTCATCTATTAATGCATGTGACGTCTTTCAATATGTTATCATCTGATTTATAATTGTTTCTCTGGTTGATATGTGTATAATGTGTATCTGTATGTGTTGAAATACTAAACAGTTTTTAGACAGAATGACAGATAAACATTTTTTACATTTGTGCTGAATAAAAACTGACATACCTTGAATCACAAGCATTTTCATCTGTTCTGGTGTGCTCCTGAAATGTCGCCATGTCTTTCACAAAAACTCAAACAATCAAATTGTTTCCTATATACATTTATTGTGGTTGAGAGTTGTTGGTTTCTGATATCACTTTCTACATAGCAGCAAAACACATCAGCTGTTGTTTTTCCAAAATGTATTTTGTTTATCCATATCCTTTGTCCTAAATTCCTAAAATTGGCCGATACCTTTTTAGTGAAAACATAATTATCATAATGAAATTTCATCCACCAAGTTACATTCCTGAAAACTATTTGATGTAAATATTTCAACTGTAAATATTTATTTCACTTCGATAACATTACTTCTGACATTCTTTTACAAATCATAATCGACCGTTATAATACTCATCATAATAATCGACTATTTCACTTTCTGGTGTTTTCTGGTAGACTAACAACATAGCATAGAATGAGAATGGTAACTATGCACGTTGATGGACAAATATGAGAAGGATTGTAAAGATACATGAGAACCAACAGTACTAAGTAGATGGGAGCAATTGAGTAACACTGCAAAACGATTTACTCAGTTGTGGATGGTCCATATTACGCCACACCAGGAACCTCGAATCTGTCCACAAACTTTGTTCCCCTCCCCTCAAAAAAAACTTTCTGAGGAAGAAATGGTGGTCGAATGGTTTGTCAATGTTGGATTGCCCAGCAAGCATGATGAAGAAATGGAAGTTGATGATACCACAGAATGATGTACACACACGATCAGTCCCCCACCATTAAGAAAACTTTCAGATTACAAAACAAAACAAGAGCACCAAGAAATGTGCAGAAAATCACACAAGTTTTCTGGTGCACACATAGGTGACAATGACAATTCGTCCCATGGTCATGATAAGGTCGGGGCATGTAAAAGAGTTGTCTATTCTTGACAACAGGAAGTAATTAGGAGTTATCTCCCCCTGAACAAAAGTAACCAAGAGTAATCTACCCTAAACAGGAAGTAATCATGTGTGATCTCCCCTGATAGCTATATATAGAAGAGACATGAGGGCAGCCAGTCGCTTTTTGTGTGGATCTTAGCAACGAGCTGGAAGAACATATTTTCCCACTTTACACGCACTATTACTTCTATTAATAATGGAAGTTTAGCATCTGTCTCTCTGAAATCGAAACTATACTTTTCATATCTTTTAATGGGGGAGAGGTAGCATCTGTTCTATGGTCATCATACAAACGGCACAGAGTCATGGAGGTTACTTTCAAAATAGCAAGATGTTTGTCAACAGAATCAAACTGGCCAAAATATTTATGAAATTATCTAATCAGAGTTTCAAATGACATAAAAAATAAATGTTTTAGCAAAAGAATTCGAAAAACTTTTTTTGTATACCTAAAAGAGTTATGTACTCCTGTGTTGAAATAGTTCCAGGGAGTTATCTGCCTCGATACAGTAAGTACCGGGGAGTTATCTGCTCCTGATACAGGAAGTACCGGTGAGTTATCTGCCTCATTAGGACTATATAAGAATAGACGAATGTAACCATTTGTTTTTTGAGTGGAACTCAGCAATGAACTGCAGAATAACAAGTGTTCCAAAATTCATAATGATGGTTTAATTAGTTTAGAAGTGAATCGTATATGTACAAATATATAAACATACACACATACATAACTTTTTATATATATAGATAAAACAAAATTAGTCCCCAAAAAGTAAACAAGGGAATTTCATTGTATATGAAGTCATAAACCCATCTAATTTGATGCAAAGAGTTGTGTACGTTTTTTTATGAATCTCCACAAATATAGAGAACG
This sequence comes from Euprymna scolopes, assembly GCF_053919585.1. Lineage (NCBI taxonomy): Eukaryota > Metazoa > Mollusca > Cephalopoda > Sepiida > Sepiolidae > Euprymna > Euprymna scolopes. The sequence goes on along the minus strand of NC_136523.1, from coordinate 64,506,605 downwards.
AGGTTAATAAATTTTGTTGAGAAAACAAAAACAGCCAGAAAGGGAAAATACTGAGGAACGAGATGAAAATATCTGAGAAATCAAATGATGATGATGATGATGATGATGATGATTTTACTGTCCGAGCAGCTCAGAGGATAAAAGATAAAGACAGCAGAAAAAAGAAACAAGTACAGTATAACTCCTATAATTTGAACATCCACTTCGTTCAAATTAGATGATGCTGTTCAAGTTTTGTGATAAAAAATCGTGCTGCAGTTAACTTTAATTTTCTAAGAATTAAGAAATAGTAAATGAAATTCATTGCTATATGATACTTCAAGTATATATTAAGTTGAGTTTACGATATATTGCAAGTAAGAACTGTTAAATATTATTACCAGGAACAAAAACATTGAAAATAAATTAAATCTACTCTTACTTGTTAGGTATTTATTACCTAAGTTATCATCTACAGAAATCATACATTTATGTAAAATACTTTTTTTTTAGTTATTCATTGAATGAGTATCATTGCAGTTTCTATTTTCATCGATTGAGCTCTCAGGCGCTGCCATTGTATTCCGTAAGCGATCACGAAAATCTACAATTTCCTTATGATTATATCTCTTTGGAGTGACATTGCTTGCAAAACATAGTTTTCACTAAAGTAAGGACTTTTTTCTTGAAATTTTATAACCGTTTCCATAAACTTTTCTGCATCATCCCATCATATTGCTTCATCAGAGTGTTCTTGGTTATTTACATTAGGGTCAAGAGAATGGGAGCTGTCGCTATTTTCATCACCATTACTGCCTTCAGAATATTGATCAGTAGTTTCCTCATCTTGTTGCACCTACATTTCAACATCATTTGTATTAAGTGATTTAAGAACAGCGTGGTTTGTCGTAACCGTTTGGTTTCAAGAATTTTTTCTAGACCAGATGTATTCTCTGATTCTTTCAGTCCAGAAGCCTTTGGCGCTGGGCATAATTTACCCCATGCTTTTGTTTATGTGCTTGCTTTAAATATAGCAATCTGAAAAAAAATTACAATTAGTGTAAATTGAATATCAATAGCTAATCTACGTTAATTACATAGTACCAATGTTAACATTTCTGCACAATATCTGACGAAACCATGTAAACAGTTTTACTGCAACTCCATATCAAATATGCTAATACAATTTCAATGACGATACAGTTCAAGTTTAGAGAAAGTCCAGGTTTAGAAGAAGTCCAAATGAGAGGAAGTCCAACTTTAGAGGAAGTTCAAATAAAAGGAGTTTTACTGTACTTGGATCTTCCCAGAGAAGTGAAATGAATACGGCACATTAATAAACATCACCATAATACTAATAATTGTTGGAACATAAAGAAAATCAAATAACATTTTAATTGTGAGAACATTAAGAAAATAACCATAATATTAATAATTTTAGGAATATTAATAAAAATCGCAATAATACTAATAATTGTAAGAACATTAACAAAATCACAATGATACTATTAATTATAGGAATATTAAGAAAATGACAATAATACTAATACTAAAAGTAATATGAAAAAATCACAATCATATTAATAATTGTAGGAACATTAAAAAAATCACTATATTACAAATAATTATAGGAAAATTAAAAAAATCACCATAATACTAATAATACTATGAATATTAAGACAATCACAATAATGCTAATAATTGTATGGACATTAACAAACCCACAACAGTAATAATTATAGGAAAATATATACAATCACAATAATACTAATAATTATAGGAATATTAACAAAATCACAATAATACTAATAATTGTGGGCACTTTAACAAACTCACAATAATACTAATAATCGTAGGAACATTAATAACATAACAATAATACTAATAATTATAGGAGCATATTTAATATCACATTAATACTAATAATTATAGGAACATTAACAAAATCACAATAATACTTATAATTATAGGAACATTAATAAAATCACAATAATACTCATAATCGTAGGAACTTTAACAAAATCACCATAATACTAATAATTGTAGGAACATTAATAAAATCACAATAATACTAATAATTGTAGGAACGTTAATAAATTCACAATAATACTAATAATCGTAGGAACTTTAACAAAATCACCATGATACTAATAATTGTAGGAACATTAATACAATCACAATAATACTAATAATTGTAGGAACTTTCACAAAATCACAATAATACTAATAATTGTAGGAACATTAATAAAATCACAATAATACTAATAATTGTAGGAACATTAATAAAATCACAATAATACTAATAATTGTAGGAACATTAATAAAATCACAATAATACTAATAATTGTAGGAACTTTCACAAAATCACAATATTACTAAAAATCGTAGGAACATTAATAAAATCACAATAATACTAATAATCGTAAGAACATTAATAAAATCACAATAATACTAATAATTGTGGGAACTTTCACAAAATCCCAATCATACTAATAATTCTAGGAACATTAATAAAATCACCATAATACTAATAATTGTAGGAACTTTCACAAAATCACAATAATACTAATAATTGTAGGAATATAAAAAATCACAATAGTAATAATAATTATAGGAACATTAATAAAATCACAATAATACTAATAATCATAGGAACATAAACAAAATCACCAACATACTAATAATTGTAGGAACTTTCACAAAATCACAATAATACTAATAATTATAGGAACATTAACAAAATAACCATAATACTAATAATTGTCGGATCTTTCACAAAATCACCATCATACTAATAATTGTCGGAACTTTAACAAAATCCCAATCATACTAATAATTGTAGGAACTTTCACAAAATCACCATCATACTAATAATTGTAGGAACACTAACAAAATCACCATAATGCTAATAATTGTAGGAATATAAAAACATTAATAAAATCACAATAATACTTATAATTATAGGAACATTAATAAAATCACAATAATACTAATAATCGTAGGAACATTAATAAACTCACAATAATACTAAAAATCGTAGGAACATTAATAAAATTACAATAAGGCTAATAATTGTAGGAACTTTCACAAACTCACCATCATATTAATAATTGTAGGAACATTAAAAAATTAACCATCATACTAACAATTGTAGGAACATTAACAAAATCACAATAATACTATTAATTTTAGGAACATTAACAGAATCACAATAATACTAATAATTGTAGCGGCTTTTACAAAATCACCATCATGCTAATGATTGTAGGAACATTAACAAAATCACAATAATACTAATAATTGTAGGAACATTAACAAAATAACAATAATACTAATAATTGTAGGGACTTTCACAAAATCACCATAATACTAATAATTGTAGGAACATTAACAAAATCACAATAATACTAATAATTGTAGGAACTTTCACAAAATCACAATAATACTAATAATTGTAGGAACATTAACGAAATCACCATAATACTAATAAATGTAGGAACTTTCACAAAATCACCATCATACTAATAATTGTAGGAACACTAACAAAATCACCATCATACTAATATTTGTAGGAACATTAACAAAATCACAATAATACTAATAATTGTAGGACCTTTCACAAAATCACAATAATACTAATAGTTATAGGAACATTAACAAAATCACAATAATACTAATAATTGCAGGAACTTCCACAAAATCTCAATAATACTAATAATTGTAAGAACATTAACAAAATCACAATCATACTAATAATTGTAGGAACTTTCACAAAATCACCATCATACTAATAATTGTAGGAACACTAACAAAATCACCATCATACTAATATTTGTAGGAACATTAACAAAATCACCATAATACTAATAATTGTTGGAACCTTCACAAAATCACAATAATACTAATAATTGTAGGAACATTAACAAAATCACCATCATACTAATATTTGTAGAAACATTAACAAAATCTCCATAATACTAATAATTGTAGGAACTTTCACAAAATAACAATAATACTAATAATTGTAGGAATTTTAATAAAATCACCATAATACTAATAATTGTAGGAACTTTCACAAAATCCCAATCATACTAATAATTGTAGGAACATTAACAAAATCACAATAATACTAATAATTGTAGGAACATAAACAAAATGACCATAATACTAATGATATTAGGCACATTACAAAATCACCATAATACTAATAATTAAAGGAACATTAAAAAAATCACCATCATACTAATATTTGTAGAAACGTTAACAAAATCACCATAACACTAATAATTTTAGGGACTTTAACAAAATCACCATAATACTAATAATTATAGGAACATTAACAAAATCACAATAATACTAATAATTGTAGGAACATTAACAAAATCACCATAATACTAATAATTGTAGGAACTTTACAAAATCACAATAATACTAATAATTGTAGGGACTTTAACAATATCCCCATAATACTAATAATTGCAGGAACTTTAACAAAATCTCCATAATACTAATAATTTTAGGAACTTTCACAAAATCACCATCATACTAATAATTGTAGGAACTTTCACAAAATCACCATAATACTAATAATTGTAGGAACTTTCACAAAATCACCATAATACTAATAATTGTAGGAACTTTAACAAAATCACCATAATACTAATAATTGTAGGAACTTTAACAAAATCACCATAATACTAATAATTGTAGGAACTTTAACAAAATCACCATAATACTAATAATTGTAGGAACTTTAACAAAATCACCATAATACTAATAATTGTTGGAACTTTCACAAAATCACCATAATACTAATAATTGTAGGAACTTTAACAAAATCACCATAATACTAATAATTGTAGGAACATTAACAAAATCACCATAATACTAATAATTGTAGGAACTTTACAAAATCACAATAATACTAATAATTGTAGGGACTTTAACAATATCCCCATAATACTAATAATTGCAGGAACTTTAACAAAATCTCCATAATACTAATAATTTTAGGAACTTTCACAAAATCACCATCATACTAATAATTGTAGGAACTTTCACAAAATCACCATAATACTAATAATTGTAGGAACTTTCACAAAATCACCATAATACTAATAATTGTAGGAACTTTAACAAAATCAACATAATACTAATAATTGTAGGAACTTTAACAAAATCACCATAATACTAATAATTGTTGGAACTTTCACAAAATCACCATAATACTAATAATTGTAGGAACTTTAACAAAATCACCATAATACTAATAATTGTAGGAACTTTAACAAAATCACCATAATACTAATAATTGTTGGAACTTTCACAAAATCACCATAATACTAATAATTGTAGGAACTTTAACAAAATCACCATAATACTAATAATTGTAGGAACATTAACAAAATCACCATAATACTAATAATTGTAGGAACTTTACAAAATCACAATAATACTAATAATTGTAGGGACTTTAACAATATCCCCATAATACTAATAATTGCAGGAACTTTAACAAAATCTCCATAATACTAATAATTTTAGGAACTTTCACAAAATCACCATCATACTAATAATTGTAGGAACTTTCACAAAATCACCATAATACTAATAATTGTAGGAACTTTCACAAAATCACCATAATACTAATAATTGTAGGAACTTTCACAAAATCACCATCATACTAATAATTGTAGGAACTTTAACAAAATCACCATAATACTAATAATTGTAGGAACTTTCACAAAATCACCATAATACTAATAATTGTAGGAACTTTAACAAAATCACCATAATACTAATAATTGTAGGAACTTTAACAAAATCACCATAATACTAATAATTGTTGGAACTTTCACAAAATCACCATAATACTAATAATTGTAGGAACTTTCACAAAATCACCATAATACTAATAATTGTAGGAACATTAACAAAATCACAATAATACTAATAATGGTAGGGGCTTTTACAAAATCACCATCATGCTAATAATTGTAGGATCATTAACAAAATCACCATAATACTAATAATTTTAGGAACTTTAACAAAATTACCATAATACTAATAATTGTAGGAACTTTCACAAAATCACCATAATACTAATAATTGTAGGAACATTAACAAAATCACAATAATACTAATAATTGTAGGAACTTTAACAAAATCACCATCATGCTAATAATTGTAGGAACATTAACAAAATCACAATAATACTAATAATTGTAGCAACATTAATAACAATTCTAAAAACATTGGGAAAATAATCAGGAGAAATAAGAATATAAGAAAAGATAAGGAGTATATAGCAAATGCAATGATGAAAATAGTCAAATCAAAAGCAGAATAATTGAATGCGAATATCAATCAACATAATCAATGAATGCATATCTATCAAAGATAGATTTTCTTCATTTCTATTTCTCTGCTACTTTCCCTCTCTGCCCTGCTCCAGGTATGTCTGTCGACCTAGTCCACAAATCCCAAAACACCATGAAAAGTCTCAATAAAAAACACACTACCCCCACTACCATGTCTCCTTCTCCAACATCAGGGGTCTACGTTCTAACCTTCCAGAGGTTGAACCCCAATTACAGGAGACTAAACCAGGCATTATTTCTAAGTGAAACTGGCATTGGACAGACCATTTCCCTAGATGAGTTCGTAATTAAAGGATACTCTAATTTAACTTCCAAATCTGACCCCCAACATCGCCATGGGCATGGAATATGTGCCTATATAAAAGATGGCTTTCCATGTGGTAGGGACATCTCCAGAGAAGATCCTAACTTACTTTATATGTGCTTCCGGGTTGCACTTGCTCAAACTACTGCATTTATATTTGATCTCTATCGCTCCCACAACAGCGGAGTTACTATCTTTAAAAGCATATCTGAGAAAATTGACCACGCCCTATCTGCTTATCCTTCAGCTAATATTCATGTCTTTAGAGACATCAATGTTCACAATGTGGAATGGTTAACTCACTCAAACAAGACCGATGATGAGGGGAGGTTCTGTCATGATTTCTCCATTGCTTATGACCTCACTCAGATTGTTCACGGACCCACCCGTGTTCCCGATACTGACGGTCAGTATACAAGTCTCCTAGACCTCTTTCTCATAACTTGCCCTGAACTGTGTTCAGTTTCTGTTCTGTCTCCACTTGGATCTTCCGACCACTCAGTTGTATCAGTTAAGATAAAAATGAAATATAATAAGTCCTCAGATGTACCTCTCCATCGTACAGTATATCGTACTCTATGGCTGACTGGGATAGCTTCTGCACATTTATTTATATCAGATCTACCTCTGCGTTCCATGTTTAAAAAGGATGTGTCCTGTACAGTATCAGACCTGACAGAAGGCTAATTGTAGGTATAGACCGTTTCATACCCTCGAAAAAATTCCAGCAAAAACCTAACAGCCAGGCATGGTTCTCCCGGAATGTGCTGCTGCCATTACGCATAGAAATCACTTTTTCCATTGCTTCCAACGTAATAGATGTACTGAGACTAAAGTCGCTTTCAGAACTGCCAGCAACCACTGTAAAAAAGTAATAAAGAAAGCAAGAGACTTGTATGCTCAGTCCGTCAAGTCCAAAGTAGCTGAGCAGAAGCTTGGTTCCCACCAGTTTTGGCAAATAGCAAACAGAATCCTGAACAGAAGTGTGTGCTCTATTCCAACTATCATAAATGAACCTGAGGTAATCTCGTCAGCATCAAACAAAACCAAACTCTTTGCCAAGAACTTTGCAGCTAATTCTAACCTTTGCGACCAAGGCCGCCAACCCCCAATATTTCCTCCTGTATCAGAAAACATGCTATGTGATATAGAAATATCTGTACGTGATGTTGCCAAGCTAATCGAAAACCTTGATTCCAGTAAAGCAACTGGCCCTGACGGTATTCCAATTATAGTACTCAAAAGACTTCAACCAGAACTTGCGCCCATCCTTACAAAACTGTTTAAATATTGTCTTAAGGAGAATCGCTTCCCGTCACCCTGGAAAATCTCATCAGTATGCCCTGTATTTAAGAATTCAGGTGATCGCTCATCTCCCTCACAGTATAGGCCAATAAGTCTCATGTGCATCATAATTAAGTTGCTGTTAAATAGAAAAGTAATCAACCATCTCAGCAAAAATAACCTTCTTAGTGGCATGCAATATGGTTTCCGCTCTGCTAGATCTACAGCAGATGTGTTTACAGTTATATCTCATAGAATTAGCAAATCTCTCGACGGAGGCTACCTTTCTAGGGCAATTGTTCTTGACATATCTAAAGCCTTTGATAGAGTATGGCATAAAGGTTTACTTCACAAGATCTCCAAGGGTTCCATCCTGAGTCCAACTCTTTTCCTGATCTATATTAATGATCTTCCAAATCACATTCTTACATCATTCGTAGACATCTATGCTGATGACACTACTATCTATAGTAGCACATCTAAGACTGTAAACAACCAAGTTCTCTCTGATTCTCTCTCCTCTGATCTTGAGAAAGTGGTACAATGGGGAAAGAGGTGACTTGTTACTTTTAATGCATCTAAAACCAAGCTTTTATCTTTACATCATCAACGCTCTGATCCCCATTCTATCGATCCAGTAGATATCTCACTGCTGATGCAATTTATCTATATAAGAGCCAGGTACGTCCAAGGATGGAGTACTGTTGCCACATCTGGGAAGGAGCTGCTAGAAAGAACTTATCCTGTCTTGATAGAGTTCAAAATAGACTTCGTAGCCTTGTGGGGGATGTCCTTTTCTCTTCCCTGCAACCTCTTTCTCACAGAAGAGATGTTGCAACTTTGTCTATGCTTTATCGTTATTTTCATGGCAAGTGCTCGTCTGAGCTCCATTCTATGGTCCCCCCTCGCCAAACTTTCACAAGAAACACCCGTCTAGCAGAAAACACTATCACTGATTTCCCCTACTATTTATCTGTGCCTAATCCTAAACGTAGATTCCGTGAGCAAAGCTTCTTTCTTAGAACTGCACGCCTATGGAATTGTCTTCCGTTTTTCTGCTTTCCAGCTGACTACAATATGGTTGTCTTCAAGTCTAACGTAAACAAGTTTTTGATGAGCCGTTCCATATAAGTTAACAAATTTACCGAATCTCCATTACTAACGGTTACTATATTGTCCAATTTCTACTGTACACTCTTTAACCCTTATTCTCGAGTGGCCTCTTGGCCTTGATAAGTGGTGATGTCTATGTAAAAAAAAGATAATTTTAAGTGTAAAAAGAACAAAGCATTTAAAAAGAACATCACACAATCTAAAGAGAAAAGGTTAAAACAGCTAAAAGTCCATTAAACTCTCTCTACTCTTCCCCAAAATCATCATCATCATCGTCGTCATCGACAATGTTATCAATTTAATATGCTGACATCTGTTGGACAGGTTCCAAGTTAAAATAGTTCTGCCAGATCTTCATTTACCCTTTTTTCTCTCAAGTTTATTTTTATCACTTTTTTCTATGTTTTTCTTTGCCTTCTCCTACCAACGGACCCAACTACGTCAACTGTTCTACATCAACTAACACAAGCACTTTTATACATTCTTTCAATGAAATCTCCTGTTCTACATGCACGCCTTCTGTGTATTGTCTAGATTTAATCTTCCTCTGAGGTCATCAGATCGAAGTCTGTCTTTAATATTCCCATTACACATCCATCATATCATTCTCATATCAGTTACTTTAGAAGCCAATTTCTAAAAGCCATCTAAAGCAAGATAGTATATAGAACCGATGATGGTGATTGTGATGATTATGATGATGATTATCACCAAAAATATAACGTTTATGCAAATCCAAGACACATGGAATTTTATCTTTTATCTTCCCACCGTAATCTATTTTTGCACAGTTACCAGAAAGATTCCATTATAAATTCATTTGTGATATTCATTCACAGATAACAATGTTTAAAAGCTGAGAAATATTTCTACTTTATTGTTACTTTCATGAAAGTTACTCGACTGAACTCTAATATTCACAGCAAGAACTTGTTTTGCTATTTCAATGAAAAAACATTCATTTCTTTCTTCCATCAGGCAGGGTTTCTACAAATAGAATTTCTTTCAGAAGGCTTCCCATCTATGAAACACATTATCATGAGACAGTTTCCCAGTAGATTACAACATGGTCACCTTCAAATCGAATGTGAACAAATTCTTGTCATAAATCGTACCCATAAATATTTAGAGTTTATTTGGTCAATCATTCTCACTTCTCCCATAAGTTCATTTTTGAACTGAGAATCATTCCAACTGATGAACCCTTATCCTCTAGTGACTTTTGGCCTTAATAAATCGTAATTTATTAATAACAAAAAGTAAAATATTAGTTTACACCGGGTAACTTGTTTACAAAATGAACCCCAATCTTCCCCCTCCCCGCCTGTAACAGATGTGTAGAGGCTAATTCCAATCAAATATCAGTTGTTTTAAAACTTCTGGTTTAAACAGATTCAAGTTAGACACAAGGTCATTTCTTTTATGTGGAGAATATCAAAGCTCCGGAAAAAGGGCAGTATGAATAGAACAAAAGTAAACATTTACCCGAACAAGAACTCCTTCTCGTCTGACTTAGAACAGAACAGATATCACACTTTGATCCAAGCCTAAAGGCCAAGTAAGTGTACTTGTTTGAGATATTGTAAATTAATTTTCTCCCTATGAGACAAAGTTAGACATGAGGTCGTTTTTGTTTTTATTTTTTTTCAACTCTTCAAAATGGAGCAGTCTGGACGGGACAAAACTAAAAATTGCCCCACTTAAGAAAGATTTCTCCTTTTCCATTCAAAGACAGACCAGATGCAATATTTTGATCCCAGCCTGAATGCCAAAAACGTGTACTGGTTTTGAAAGATTGTTAATATCCTTGAGAAAATGTCGATGTCATTTATTTTTAAATGTTCATTGAAAGGGACATTTCACTTGGTAAGTATTGTCGACGACCTTGACAGAATCTGTAAGCTTGTCTTTGTTGAACATGCTCTATAAATAACAACGCTGATAACAAGTAGATTTGCAACTTTCATTGTTGAAACGCTGATTTTTTTTTTTTTTTAAATAAGATGTCTGAAAATATTAGATCTCTTCACAACAACTTTATTTCATTTCATTTTTGTTTTGTTTAATTGCCTCCCCATGAGGGTAGAGTTAGAAACAAGGTCAGTTTTTAAAAAACAAGAGACACTGGATAAAAAATGTATCAGTCATGAAAGATTTCTCCTTCATTAACCGAGCCCAAAACAGTGAGAAAAAAGGTAAGTGCAGCATCAGGACAGATACTACACTTTGATCTTGTATATAAAGTTCCTATTTACAATGCCTCCTCGCAGGACAGAGTTAGACACCGAGGTCGTTTTTTAATGTGGAGAAAAGGAACAAAAATAAAAATTGTCTCAGTCATGAAGGATTGCTCTTCCATTGAGAGAGAACACGAAATTGAAGTGCAGCATCTGAAGAACAGATACTACTCTTTGACCTTGTACATAGTTTATTGCCGGTAATATTTACAATTTAATGTTGACAAACAATAAAAGGAAACAATTACAAACAAGAAACTTAGGCATAAAACCATATAAAAAATGGGAGGGAGGAAGGGTACAGGATATTTCTATTTGTCTATACAACTTTGGAGATTACTCTTGACTGGCAACATTTACCACAATACCGCAATCACACCTTGAAGTTAAACCTATTTGATAAATTACCCCAGCGTTTATTTATAAGCATGCACGTATGTTCATAATCTTTTTTTAAACAATAAGAACAATAAGTTTATCTGAAATGTTTATTAGATGAAAAAAGTCTTTGAATTTGTTGGTGGTGTAAAAAAAAAGTTTGTGGTGCGGGTGGGGAGAACTAAGAAACCCCAAAAAAAAGAAAAAGATTTGAACAAAATAAAATGCCTATCGGGGTCTGTTAGTATGGTCCTGTAGCAGCCGACATCCACTGCAAACGCAGGAGTTAATTCTTACGACTTCAAGATCTGAAATCCATTTTCTCCCTGGCTTGTCCAATCACAAGCCAGCTCTCTATCACGTGACAGAGTATAAAAAAGGCGAAATCTGAAAGCATTATCCTCTTTCTTGCTGCTCTGCCCAGAGCACACATCGCCGCAGGGCTTTGCCCCCCCCCCGGTCGAACGTGACTACTACAAGCTAACAATGGCTCTCTTCAAACTACCATTTTTTTCCATGTGCAGCACCCACACAAACTTTATTTATCATTCTACAGGACTACTCTCGTTGATACACCCCACACTCACCCACTCAACAACACATAAACATGCTGAAGTCTTTGCCCTTTCCTTCTCCTTTAATCGGCTTCCTTCATCCCGGCGACTACTACCTATAAACATGTGCAAATGGAACTGTGCTGTTCTCTCCTCAACAAGCCAGCAATATAGTAAATCTATCTTTAAACACATTGAACGCTTTTCTCTCTCTTTCAACGAACTCTTTTCACGACTACGACAAGCGAGCATGAATAATGAACTTGCTCACTAATACGTTTCTCTCATCTACTAACGCCACAAACGAAAATGACAAATAAAGTTGTTTATTAATATAGAATAAAACTCCATTTCGTTTTCTCATCTGTATAGTCCCTCCAGACCCTAATCAAATATTAGATTGCGCACTGTTTTTTTGGGAACCGAAAACAAGCAGGATGGTCTCTAGTTGAGATTAGGGTGATTTAATGGGGGATGCGGGGAAAAATACTAGGGAGGGAAAGTGGGGGTGGAAGGTAACATCCGAGTGGGGGAAGACTAGGAGCAAAAATAAACGTAGTACATGGGTTGGCCAAACTCAGAGGTTCTCTAATATCAAAAAACAAAACAGGAACGGGATCTCATTTGTACCATCAGTCAAGAGTCTTTTTACAAGTCTAAGCTAATCTAGCGGGATGGGTTCCGAAGGACCCAGGACCAGGTGTTCCATGCATTACAGAGGGAGCACAAATTCGAACCTGACTCCTCAACAAATGCAGCATGGACACCAGGGATAGGTTTTCCTTTTTAAGTGAAGTTTGTCAAAGACGGGCATCATGTTCCAGACCAGTCATCAGGTAAGGGAAAATTCCGAATTGTTAAGAAAATCCCGTCCTGACGTTAAATTCCACAGTGAGTGGATCTTCTCCCCCAACCATCCCAGCCACTTCTGTAGGCTCCAAGAGAACAGTGGTTCCCGGCAAAACTCTAAGTGTGGCTCAACATTTGGCAAAAAACTTTTGTTCCACCTTCGGTCTACAGGTGGCTTTTGACTGAATGGTCGGGTTTGAATTTGGAAAAGACACTTCCAACTGCAGAGTCCCACAAAATGTCCTTCTCTAGCAAACGACGCAGAAAAGCCAACCTCTCAGCATGCCTATGCCAAGCCTCCCTCACTCAGACTTTGAGTACAAACCTCCCTGCAAACATAATGTTTTCCCTTCTCCTAGAAAAGCTCTATGAAAGCTTGGAGGCATTTCGTAGGAACGGGTAGTACAGACATCCAGTAAAGGATGAGCAGGAAAATGTAAGTGGTGCACGCGTCAGCTTGACCATTCAAGGACAATTTCCTTCGAATCCAAATTTCTACCAATGATCCAACCTTTGTCTGTACTTGCGACCAGTTTTTATCTGGCTGAAGACCTGGATCAAACCAGACACTGAGAATGTGGGCCAGGCTATCGGTCCAGCTTAATATGCCTGGAAACGTAGCGTCTCAGATCTAGGTGCCCAACCGCAGGCTGATAGACTTGCTGCGGTTGAAGACAACCCCTGTTACATCATCATATCGAGCAAGCGCCTTGGTCACCACTTCTATGTCCATACAGCTAGACATGAACACAGTGATGTCATCGGTGAACATGGAAACTCTAGCTCACATACCATCAGATAGAGTTATTCCACACAACTTGTGTAGTCACTTAGTCCCTTAACTTGCAAAGGAGGAGTTCCAATGCCAGTATGTATAGCAGATGTGACAGCGGGCAGCCCTGACATACTGATCGAGAGATGACGACCAACTCTGAAAGCCTACCATTGCTACCATCACCCTGTGGTACAGAACAAAGACCCACTCGCAGAAGTCCAGATGAAAACCGGTGGCCTCTAAAACAAATCCTAGGAAACAATGGTCAACCTTATCAAAAGCCTTGGACTAATCTAAACTGATCAACATGGCTTTGGTGTCGTCTTTTATTCCCTCTATGATTGTGCAGATCAAATGTACCTCTGTTCCAGTTCAATCAAATCAGTGATGACAATCTACAAGCAATTTGAAAGAACTTTTGCCAAAATCTTCAACTCTGTGTTTAGCAGAGTTAAGGGCCTAAAGTCATCTAGATTTTCCTCCCCACCATGCTGTTAACCTTTCCTCAGCAATGTGATCACTCCTTTGGTCACCTGCCTGGGAATGGAGCCCTGAGCAAACCAATGATTGAACACATCCTTCAGAATAGGGACCAACATGGGCTACAGCCTCAAGTAGAATTCATAGGAAAGACCATCAAGCCCCGGAACTTGTTGTAGCCAACCTGCTTCAATGCAGTAATGATCTCATGTTCCAAGGAGATTCCACAACTATAGGTATTGCCATATGCTAAGTAAACATCAAAGTCGTTTATCAGCACCTGACAATCCCTGTCTGAAACAAAGTGGATCTCCTGAATAGTGGCAATATCTACCTGGAGAGACACCAGATATCTCAACACACATATGGCTTTGCTTCGACATCTCATGCCCCTCACATTAAATGTAGCCAGGTTCAAAGACATAATCAACAGATTTAAGCAGTGTCACACGGGACTCAAGTCCTCGGGTGTGAGAATGTGGCAGGCGTGACCGAGACTGCCTGAGAATAATTCGGACGTAATCTGTCGGTCTCTTATTGCACCTACCACGTCCAAGGGAAACGTTAAATTAAGTGAAACAAAGAAAGAGGGACCCTACCTTCATAATATACTGCCAGCTGCTTCAGTGATGGGTGGTCTTCGCCCACCAGCTTCTGGTCCAGGAATGCCCTCTTGCCCTCCTCCACCATGCTCCACAGGGCCCTGGTTCTGTTGTTCCCCTGTCCTCTCACAAAAGTGGTCAGCATCGAGGCATCCTTGAACTTTGTTGGGTCTGTCATGTTGTCTCCCTGGACATAAAAAGTTTCTTAGTTTGTTATAAGACGCCTTCTGCTTACCCTTAAAGTTTGGGTAGTTTTGCAGAGTGTCCGTCTCACACAACTTGTCACCCAGCAGGAATGGGAGTTTCTTTGTCCGTTCTGTATGGATTGGAGGAGTGAGTTTTGGTCTCTCCTGCTCTGGCTTTTTGTCTGGAGGACTATCCTCGGAAAGTGTGAGTGAAGAGTTTTGAGTTGTAGTAGGAGGCAGGGTGGTCTTCTTGGTTTCAGAGGTGTTTAGGGGCTGAGGTTTCTCCTCCTTAGAAGTCTCTGTTGAGTCTTCCGATGGGTGGGGGGGTAGGCTGGGGACTGTCTCTCTGCTCTTTTTATGCTTTTTCCTCCCCATCTTGTCTTTTTTTTTCAACCTGAGCTGAGATGTCGGATTTAACTTCCTCCTCGGACACTGCTTCTTCTTCTGACTCAGTTGGGGAGTCCAGAAGTTTCCACTTGCTCCCATTGGAAAGTGTTGATGTGGTGTCTTCCATAATTGTGGGTTCGCTAGTGCCGAGAGACTCTTGCTGCTGCTTCTGCTACTGCCGCTTTTGCTACTCCTGCTAGTGTGGTTGCTGCTGCTGGAGTTGTCGCTGCTGCTCTTGCTGTTTCTACTCCTGCTGCTGCTGCTGCTCTTTCTGCTGCTGCTCTTTCTGCTGCTGCTCCTGCTGTTGCTGCTCCTGCTGCTGGCGCTCTTGCTGTTGCAGCCGTTGCTGCTGATGTTGTTACTGCTGCTGCTGTTGCTACTGCAGCCATTATTGCTGCTGTTCTTTCTACAGTTGCTGTTCCTGGTGCTGCTCTTGCTGCTGCTGATGATGATGATGTTGCTGCTGCTGATATTGTTACTGCTGCTGCTGTTGCCATTGCATCTGCTTTCATTGTGCCTGCAACTGTTGTTGTTGCCATTGCTGCCATTGAGTAGGTAGTGAGATTAAGGTGGAGATGGATGTGTTCTTCCATTTATGCCCCACCATTGATCCTTGGTCTTCTTTGGATTTGTTGACTCAAGGGCTGGTGTTGGCGATTCCTTGATTTCAGTGGCTGTCGCCATCCCTGCTGCTGGAACAGTGCTTACTTGTGGTGCAGGTTCGCTTGGAACCGTTTTTTGGGGGGTAGTTCTTTGCCATGTGGCCCTGTTTCTGATAGAACTAACAGTGAGTGCGCCACCCTCGACTATCACTATCATGTTGGCTTCCTTGAAGGATATTGCTGCTGGTATGCTTGGCCCAAAGGCCAAGAACCCTTTTTTCTATTTTTTTTTTACTACAATTAATAACATCATACTGTGCACTGTTTACAATCAATAACATCTTATTGTTTACAATAAATCATGTTGCAGTACATTGGATAGAGAAAATTGCACGTCATGATAAAGTATGTTGCACAATAATGTCCATGTCAACCATTTTCAAAACACTCCAAAGTGTGTCCCACACTGATGTTGATGGCCCAAATTCATGTGGTAGGCTGTTTAAGATATGGAGGGGATCAGTGGATGACAACTTCATCCAGCAACAGACAGAAGTTGAAAATCATGCACAAAATGTCCATCCTCAGCATAAGACAAGAAGATAATAATAATAATAATAATAATAATAATAATAATAATAATAATAATAATAATAAGCACAAATACTACTACAGGTGTAAAACACAAAGGAGCATCACATGAAATCATGAAAACTGAAACTGTATAATTGTAAGTTAACCCCCCCCCTACGTCCCTGCCCCGCCTTTTTTGTATATGTCACCATAAATAATGCCACGCCAAATAAGTGAGGAGGGTCAAGAAGGATGGAAAGACCAAAGAAAGAAAGCACTAACCTGACCTCTGCTGGATGAGTGCAAAGAGGACTGGGACCTTGGGGAGGCTTATTGACACCCAAATTTCAGCGAAAACCAATGGTCATTTCCAACGGGAAATCAATGGTAAGCAGCAAATTCATCTGAAAGAGATGAAAAGTATTGGAAATCTGAGGAGACTTGTTGTCATACAAACTCCAGAGGATACCACAAGTTGTTCTCAAAGAAAAATCTTTGATGATGATCTGTGTGACTACTCCTAGTGAGTAGATGATGATGATGGTGATGGTGATGATGATGATGATGATGATCTTGTTTGATCACAGAATTTAAGCAAAGTTTGTTTTAAAAAAAAAAAAAAACACGAGAGGGGGCCACCAATGCACTTTAAGTCGCCAGGTGTACTTTTTGTATCTATTTTCAAAAGAAGAGTTCCAATTGCGAAAAGGGAAAAAAATTCAAATTTTAATGATTTTTTTTTCTGACCAAACTTTTCTGGTAATTTTCAAAACAAGTTCAGTAAAGTAACGAATTGACACAGCAAAAAACATTAAATAAACATTTATTGAATTAATTTAAATTTTAAAAAATGATCAACAATTTTTTTAAATAATTATATTTTAAAACGCTTAATTTTAAAGCAAATAATTTGTTTATTTTTAACAGTCCAAATAAAATATAACATTATGTTGCAATATTTTGGATGTGTAATGGGGTAAAAACGTGGCACAAGGCCGAAAAAGAGGGATGAGGGTTGATGTCGACCTAACTAACAACTTCTTCCTCTTTTATGCTACCTTCACACCTAGCTGCTTCGGTCGCCTCCAGACGAGAAAAGTCGGCTAAATAGGTGTCAAACTGTTCAATAGTCAGACTGGGCTCCTTGGTGAAAAGTTCCTGAAAATGAGTTCGAAAACCCTCCAAAATTCCGTCATTCAAAGTTACAGTTCGTCCGTCCGGCAATATGCCACTGGCGATGTGTAGATCTGCAGAATGTCGAAACTCCTCCGCACGCAGTGACGCGGCCATATTTGTTGCCTCGTTTGGCGCTCTTTTTAATCTAGCCCTAACTAGTAATCCCTGGTCCTCCCTGTTATCCAAGGAGTCCAGTTCAGCCTTAACTATAGTATAGCTAGCACTATCCTCCTCCACCGCCCTTTCTAATCTATCTTCTAGTGCCACTTTCGCTGTTCTAGAACTAAGGTTGAGCCGGCGACTAAAATCAGCAGCGAAGGACCGAATGACTTTTTTTAGGTTACCCCACCACTTATTCACGATAATAGCCCCCGTCCATTCCCTCTGTATTGTTAGTAGAAACTGTTCCCGGAAGTCCTTCACATCGAATAACGACGTGCTGAACTTCCATTAACTAGCCATCCTAGGTTTATCTGGGTTTACTCGAACCCGGACAAGTCTATGGTCTGAATAAACTTTATTATGAAAACTTGGACAGTCTAAAAGCCCAAGGTCGACTCTCCTAACTAAGAACCGATCGATGTAACTCAAAAGTTGCACCGGATCAGAGCCGCGTCTACCTGTCCAAGTCCATGCTAAATCCTCAGGTTTTTCATTTCGAAATTTGTCGACAAGATCAAACTTGTCGACAAAGTCTCGAAACGCCTTAGCATCCCGGTTCTGGTGAGTATCCCTTGTGGTATTAACCTCACGACCTAAATCGGCATCCAGGACCGCGTTCCAGTCTCCCGCTAAAACTAACCGACGAAACGAATTCATGAAGGGTTCGATTCGCCGAAAAAAGATGCCCTACCTCCCCACATATCCAACATGCCGGTCTACGGCCTGATACTACGATGGGTAGTTTCTCCAGGCCTGCTTCCAGATAGTAAGGTACTTTTAAAAACGTGTTCTCATTTAACAGGATGTCAAAGGACCATACTCCATTAAATTTGTCCTCTGTTGCATTGGTTATGTCTCCATATTGAAGAAAAAAGGCATATAGAAACTCTCCCGGCACAACACCGGGGCCTTTGAAAACTGAGACTCTGGTCTTTCTGCAACCCATGTACTCCATTCTGAGAATAAAGTCTTTAGTGATGATTTCTTTTTTGGATAAAGTTAGGAAGTCTTCAGGTGTTTTGAACAATGCGCTCCAGGTGTTGTACCCTTTGCATTTAGTGATCCTTTCTGGTCTCATATTAACGGTTGCTATCAGCTTTGTGACTTGTACTTTGGTGGATCTTATTAATTTTTTGGTTTTTCGATCAATGACGAATAGCAGGATTGTTTTTTTTTGAGAATTCCTCGATTCTTGATTGCTCGAGTATAATTCCCTTTTTGGTGATAAATTCCGTACATTCTCTTGCTTTAGCAATGAATTCTTCCACGTTGATAGTGACAGTAGGTGGCTTAGCCCATTCCGACTTTTCTTTTGGTTGCTCCATGTTTTTTTTGGTGTCATTCTCCGGCGTTGGACAACTGGCTAATGCCATTATCGACGAGTGATAATTCCCACTCCAATAGAAGAAGAAGATTAACAAATATAGCAACAAATTTAATAATAAAAGATAACGTATAATAACAATAGAAATAACAGAGCGCAAAATACGAACCAAGCTGATTCATAATGGCGTATGATTCAGTCGGGCGATTCTATTTATAAACGATGCTGCTAAGAACTGACGAATCGAATTAATTCACGTTCTGCTACCAACCAATCAAACTGTCTACTGCAAACCAGTCACCTCTCAGGACTTGTGTGTAACAACGAACCATCGGAAACTGTTCTGTCTACTGCAAACCAGTCACCTCTCAAGACGAGGACGATGGCTGCAAAGCATTGAACATATTGAGAGAGCATTATTTATCGAAAGGAAACTCCAAAATTATTTCTTTATACACTGAACTGACCTCTCTTAAACGAATGGAAGCCGAAACTATTACTGATTATATTATAAGAGCCGAAACGACTGCAAATTCTTTAAAAATGTCTGGTAAAGTTATAAGTTACAGTCTGTTAATTTCCATGGTCCTTAAGGGATTATCGAGTGATTTCAAACCATTTACCACCGTGATAACCCAGAAAGAAAAACCCATGACTTTTTGGCAATTCAAGGTAGCACTCAGAAATTACGAAGAAACTGAAAAAATGATCACAGAAAAAAACGAATCCACAAATATCATGAAATTTAAAAATACACACATGAAAACACCAAAATTAAATTATACCCATGTCAGGAATAAAAACCGCAACTTTGCCAAAAACAATTTTTCTCCTAAGAAAAGTACAAAAATTATTTGCTATAATTGTGGACGACCTAATCACAAGAGTTTCCAATGTAGATACAGGACTCAAAATGGCGACTCCATTAAAAATGTTGAGAGCTCTGTTAGCGAGCATACATTTTTATTTTCGTGTACGTTTAATGCTCCAACAAACAATAACAATTTTCTTGTCGATTGTGGGGCCACGGCACATGTGATTACAAAGGAATCTGATTTTATCAATTTTGATCCCAACTTTAAGCCACAAACTCATTTTGTAGAACTAGCTGACGGAAGTCGAGTCAATGATATCGTTTTGAAAAGAGGCAATGCGAAAATTTCGCTAAAGAAAAATAAAGGTGAACTGTGTTTTTGTATTCTAGAAAACGCTCTTCTAATCCCAAAATTTAAACAAAATATATTTTCTGTACAAGCTGCCACAAAACAAGGTGCAAATATAAACTTTAGCCCCAATAAATCAAAACTGGTATACCCGAATGGAACTGTATTCGACATTAAAAAAATGGAAGACTATATTATTTAAATAGCGTAGTCCCATCAAAAACCGCCTGCCATGATTTACAGACATGGCATAAAATTCTTGGATACTGCAATATTCCTGATATCAAAATGTTGCCGACTGTAGTTGATGGAATGAAAATACAAACATCAAAAAAACTTCAACTGCGACGTGTTAAGAACAAATTAAGTAAAAAGATTCAAAATGACCGATCTTGGCCAAATATCCTGATTTCTGGGGATAGAATTTACTCAAAGCAAAGGACTTGTTACGATGAATCAATCGAGATACATCGACAAAATACTATTAAAATTTGGAATGGGAGAGTGCAAGAAACGCTCTACACAGGTCGAAAATGATATTAATAAAAATATACACGCAGAATCTGAAATAATAAATGACAAACAATACCGTGAAATTATAGGTAGTCTTATATATTTAATGACTGCAACCAGGCTCGACATATGCTATACAGTAACAAAACTGTCACAAAAATTATCACGACCGACAATGAAGGATTTAAACAGAGCTAAACAAGTCCTGCGTTATTTAAAAGGAACTAAAGAACAGAAGTTAGTATTTAGAAAATCAAGAAATCCCCTAAAATTAGAAGGGTTTTCGGATTCAGACTGAGGAAACAACGAAGATCGAAAGAGTATATCTGGATATTGTTTCATACTCTCAGAAAATGGGCCTATTATTTCATGAAAATCTAAAAAGCAACAGATTGTATCTCTCTCTCTACGTGTGAAGCAGATATTATCGTGATCACACACACGGCCCAGGAAGCACTCTACCTTAAAAATATCCTAAAGACTATTTTAGAGCCAGAATTAACTAAAAGCCCCGTAGTAATTAATTGTGATAATCAAGCCAGTATAGTCTTAGCACAGAACACGATAATCAACCAAAGATCTAAGCATATAGATATAAGATACCATTTCATAAAAAACGAGATGAAAAAGGAATCCATTATTTTGAATTACATATCATCAGAACAAAATATCGCTGATGTATTCACAAAATCCGCAACAAGAATAAAGTTAAAGCGTTTTTTCTCAAAACTTGTTGAGGGATTCGACTGAATAATTTTTTTTCTTTTTTTTTCACGGCCCTGTATGTATATAAATGTCTATATATAAAAAAAAAAATAGTCCTGGACAAGACGTTAAACTGTATCCATTTTATTTGTATCAACACTTTAACCTACTAATGCGTAACTAATACTTTTGCTGAAATAAAAAAAAATAATGATTTAAAAAAAGAAAAAGAAAAAAGTCACTTTTTTTTAAAAACCTCTTTGTAATTTTCCTTTTCGACAAAATACTTTTTGCATGCTTATTTTAAGGCACGCAGAAATTACAATTGACTTTTATTTATTTATTTTTTGTGCACATTAGTTTTCTTTCTTATTTTTCAAAAATGTCCTATCTTTTTTTGCATTGTTTTAATTAACAAAAAAAAAAAGAAAACTCTTTAAACGAGTACATATTGCATGTATGTCTATTTTTATGTATATTTATTTATATGTATGCGTTTTTTTTTCTTTTTTTACAAAACTGCAAAATCAAATTTAAGAAATGGCTTCTTTTTTCACATACCCACCCTTTTTTAAGGTTAAAATACCTTCCATTTCTATTATTTCTCTTCTCTGTAAACATATATCTGTTTTGACATTTGAACACAATTAAAAATGGCGTCTTTTTACATGCTAAAATTTTAAGATCCAAATGATTTCTAATTTTTGTTATGTATAATTGAATATAAAATATATATTTATTTTGGAGCAGAACGAACACAAAGGACTTCCCCATTATAAAAAATGGGGGGATGTTGCAATATTTTGGATGTGTAATGGGGTATATATTTAATTGCCGCCCACATCGGCAATATTTGGCACAAGGCCTGGAAAGTGGGATACCCGCAGGCTCCCCTAAAGGAGGGGCACTCCTGCAATTTTAAAAATTGCCTGAGTAACCCCGTCAGCATTCCCCGGCCGGGGCGCCTCAGGCAGCAAGCAATAAACTTGCCCCACCGGAAAGCCCGGTGGCAAGGCCTGGGAGGGTGGACCTCCTAGGTATTACCCAGGTGGTGTACCTCACTCCAACAGGTGCTGGGCCGGTTCCCGGCCCCTCACCTGTTGGGCTGAGTGTCAAGTGACGAATCCTTGACGTGTACTACCCTGTCTCCATGCAGCCGAAACCGCGAGGAGACGCATCCCATCACATCAGAGGAGTAATGGGGTAGATATTTATTTGCTGCCCACCTCAGCAAAATGTGGCACAAGGCCGGAAAGTGGGAACCCCGCAGGCTCCCCTAAAGGAGGGGCACTCCTGCAATTTTAAAAATTGCCTGAGTAACCCCGTCGGCATTCCCCGGTCGGGGCGCCTCAGGCAGCAAGCAATAAACTTGCCCCACCAGAAAGCCCGGTGGCAAGGCCTGGGAGGGTGGACCTCCTAGGTATTACCCAGGCGGTGTACCTCAGTCCAACAGGTGCTGGGCCGGTTCCCGGCCCCTCACCTGTTGGGCTGAGTGTCAAGTGACGAATCCTTGACATGTACTACCCTGTCTCCATGCAGCCGAAGCCGCTAGGAGACATCCCATCATCTCAAGAGAGTAATGGGGTAGATATTTATTTGCTGCCCACCTCAGCAAAATGTGGCACAAGGCCGGAAAGTGGGAACCCCGCAGGCTCCCCTAAAGAAGGGGCACTCCTGCAATTTTAAAAATTGCCTGAGTAACCCCGTCGGCATTCCCCGGTCGGGGCGCCTCAGGCAGCAAGCAATAAACTTGCCCCACCGGAAAGCCCGGTGGCAAGGCCTGGGAGGGTGGACCTCCTAGGTATTACCCAGGCGGTGTACCTCAGTCCAACAGGTGCTGGGCCGGTTCCCGGCCCCTCACCTGTTGGGCTGAGTGTCAAGTGACGAATCCTTGACTTGTACTACCCTGTGTCCCTGCAGCCGAAGCTGCTAGGAGACACATCCCCATCAGACGAAGTAATGGGGTATGATCCCACACAGTCGGACGATTCTATTTATAAATGATGCTGCTAGGAACTGACGAATCAAATTAATTCACGTTCTGCTACCAACCAATCAGAAACCAGAATTGCTCCATAAATATTAAACCTTTTTTGTATGTTTTTCCCATCTCGACACGGTAAGAATATTTTGCTCTGTGGAACTGTCTACTGCAAATCAGTCACCTCTCAGGACTTGTGTGTAACAACGAACCATCGGAAACTGTTCTGTCTACTGCAAACAAGTCACCTCTCAAGACTTGTTTAGAACAACGAATCATCGGAAACTGTTCTGTCTACTGCAAACAAGTCACCTCTCAAGACTTGTTTAGAACAACGAACCATCGGAAACTGTTCTGAAACTAAACATTGCTTACACTTCTAGACATTAAATAGTATGAAATGGATGGAATGCTTTTTTTATATAACTTTCTTTGATAAAATGCAATTATTTAGATGTCAAACAGAAATATTTTTATTGTTTTTTATTTCTTTAATAAAATAAAGTTTAAAGAATTGTAAAAGTCATTTTTGAATATTTTGATATGATTTTTTTCAAGTTGAGTCCAGTGTTTAAATAAACTATAACATTCACTTTGTCTGTAAAACAATCAATAAAAAAATCAATAAATCATTAAAATTTGGTTTGTCTTCGCTTTTCATCAGTCTAGCAGTTTGAGGAAAGAAACTATCAGAGTAGAAGGCTTTCTGGCATTTACGGATCTGTACATTATATGGGGTGGGATTTTGATGCTTATCAGGTTAGTCAGGGGTATTTATTTGGAGGGAGTACAAGTGCTGTGAGTTCGTTGGAGCACATTCCATTAAAATACTTGTAAAACAGACACAGGGATGCAAAATTTCGTCAATGAGACAGAAGTTGGAGTTTGGTTGATAGTGTGAGACCTATTCGGTTGAGGACTCTTTTTTTGATCTTGTTTAAAAGTGAGAGATTAGTGGCAGCATTATTCCATGTAGAGGTGAATGATGGCTACAGAGATATAGAGATGCTCTCAGGTGTGAGTAATTTTCTGACATGGTAGAGAAAGTCCACCTTCTTCACAGCAAGCGTGGCAATGTCCTCAATGTATTTGTTTCAATTCATGTTACCTGTGAATGTTAAGTCGAGGAGTTTAAATGAAGAGATTTCAGGTATTGTATGTTTATTCATGGTAATCAGTGGTTGAGAATGTTTCTTGTAATTGTTAAAGGAAAAAAGTTTTGTCTTGGCACCATTGAATGTTGCCATCCATATGTGTCCCTATTCCACTACAAACTGGTTTTCTTCTAAGATTTCAGCCATTGCTTTAGATATGTGTTCATTCGTTTTTACCTCATGTCTGTTATAGAGTGTGGTGGGATCAGCATGTATACACATTTTGGAAACAATTTTATATGGGAAGTCATTTATGAATATCAGGAATATTTATTATTATAAAAGTCTCTCACATTTATATTATGTTGTTTTGGCAGATGATCATCGAGGAAAACCTGAACTTTTCTCTTGTCTAAGAACGATTTGATTATATTCGTTCAGTAATACCATATAGTTTAATTTTCATGAAAAGATTTTCGTGCCACACCATGTCTTAGAGATATCTAAGGCTACTATCCTCACCTTCTTTGCCTTATTCAGTGCATGATACATACGATAGGAGAACGTGCATGCCTAAATCCATACTGTGGGTAGGAAAGAAGGTTAGTATTTATGAGGCGATGAACTAGTGCTTCATTGATTAAAAACAGAGATTTATCAATAAAAGTAGCCTTTGTATTTGAGGTCACCAAATAAGTAAAAGAAAAGGCAATATATAAAAGAATAACAAAATCAGTTTATACATTTTATTTAAGAATTATTAAAACAATCGAAAATAAAGTGTTTATAAGAGTTCAAAGTGTTGTATGCATCTGAACATATACACATACATTACTTTATATACAAAAAGAGAAAAGATGTAGAAATTTACAGCATTCAATTTCTTAGTGAAAAAGTTCCATTGGATCCACTACTCTTCTCATCATAGATATTATCTTAAGAAAGAGTTTTGAACAATGTAATCT
Source organism: Euprymna scolopes (assembly GCF_053919585.1). Taxonomy (NCBI): domain Eukaryota; kingdom Metazoa; phylum Mollusca; class Cephalopoda; order Sepiida; family Sepiolidae; genus Euprymna; species Euprymna scolopes. The sequence goes on along the minus strand of NC_136523.1, from coordinate 64,480,840 downwards.
ATAACCTTCTTCAGTTCTTTCCGAACTCGGGAGTGTTTCTTCTGTCAAACTCAGGAATCTATATGGAATTTCAAATAAAACTCTAGCTTTTTCTCATTCTGTCAGCTATGGCCGGTTAGAAGTCTAAATTAATTTGTAATTGTATTCTTAGCATCACCCACACTAAGGATTGAACCTTCAACCTCCAGAAAAATGTCACTGATTATTACATAGCACTTATTGATATTACACACTTTTAGTACTTGTTACACCACAAATCGAAATCATCCCCCAAATTATTAACCCTCAACAAATTTCTATGATCTGTTATGGTAAAGTACTATTCATTTCTATGGAGAACAGAAAAAATCGTATTATTTGTATTCTTTGGGTTACTGTTCTCATTGATATTTTCCGGCCAACGTAACCTCGGACCTTCTTTATTTGTATCTTGTTGAATTCGTGAATCTTTCTCTTAACTTTGGGAATTTTTTTCTCGAACTCTAGGGATTTTGAATGAAACTCTTTATTTAATCCACAAAGGTAGCATGCTTTCGTTCCATCAGCCATGACTGAGTAGAACTTCTAACTAATTTGCAATTATATTTTGAGTCCGTTGCATAGTGGATAAAGTAGTTGATAAAGCTCAATTGTAAGTTATATTCTTCTGGAGGTTAAAGATTCAATCCTTAGTGCGAGCAACATACAAAACTATTGTAAATTATTATTTTTGTCATCTTGAGTTTTATTCTCATAAGGTTTTTGGCCGATGAAATCTTCGATCAGAATACAATTGCGAATTATTTATATCCAGTCATGATGGAATGAGAGCAGCTATGCTCATGGATTAATTGATGGTTCCTTTCGAAATTCCGTGCATATTCCTGAGTTTGATAGAAAGATTCACAAGTTTAAGAAGATGTACCTTAAGAAGGGCAGAGTTTACATCAACTGAAACGTTGTAAAAATAACTCTGGATGAGAAAAGTAATTTAAAAAAAAAAACTAAATAATATGAATAATCAATCCTCATCTCAAAAATTTGGAAACATAAACTAACTTCCTCTTTTATATATCGAGATATTATATATATATATATATATATATATATATATATATATATATATATATATTGAGAGAGAGAGAGAGAGAGAGAGAGAGAGAGATTTTGAAACGACGAGAAACTAAAAATGATTCTTTGTCCTTTAACTGTGCTTAAATTCCAACTTAGAAAAAATATTACTCAGGTTTTTGATAAAACGTAAAAGATAAGAATTCCTGATAGAAGCCCCTCTAATGCCGTTTAAAAAAGCAAATATTTTCGATGGTATTTACAGGATTAAAAATGAGGCCAGATTAGGAAGAACGTGAAAACAATGATGTCGTTTATCTAAATTTAGAAAGTTTTAAATATGTTAATGAATTTGAAACATGTGAAGACTATTCATCAGATGAAAAGTCTTCAATGAAATTCTCCAGGATGTGTTTGCATCTCATCTGAATTTGAAAAGTATACTCTCCAAGACAGGGAGATTGAAAAATATGTGCATCTCTTAAAATAGAGGTCTATTATGACAGTATTATTATACTATTATTACAGTAAAGGACAAAATTAATTCCTTGAATAGATTTGCACCACTTTTATGTCTCCTTATTAAAATCAGAATCAAGATACAATGATACTAAATTTTATTTCTAGAATCCTTATTTCAATTTTGATCAAAATCCATTACATATTTTGATTCTAGAAAATGTCTAAAATTTAACAATTAATTTTAAGAAGAAATTGAAATTCGGGAAATCTTGCTTGATTAGTGCCTAACAATTTAATATAATACAAATCTGAAATATTCAAATTTTTAAATGAAAAGTTATGCTTATATTATACCCCCCCCCCTCTAAAATCGTTTTAAAAGATTTTAAAGAAACTCAAATTTGGAGAATATTTATTAATTGATGTTTTATAACTATTGTTAAAATTTTGCACAAATTTTCGTGAATTTCCGTATTATTTGAATACTGTTCTCATCTTGAGAATCATTTTCATATCACTTTACAATTGACTTTTTTCTAAGTACTCTAATTACTGCACCACAGGTCCAGGTGTTTATAAATTTTACTTTGTCCCATGAGAGTAGATAGTTTCTTTTTTCCCTCCATATATGGTCAACCATACCTGACTTTTCAACAGAGAAAGTGTTCAAGAGAAAAAAGGGGGATGATCATAGCCGTTGTTCAATAAAAAATATTTATTCAGTGAATAACAGTTTGCATTTACGCTTTTCAGTCAATGTGAATTAATTTTTTCTCCATACTTCAACTTCCAACTTGTGTTGCTTCATGGTTTGCATTTTGTCTCGTATAAGAACTGGTCCGGGATATGACCTTAAACTATATCCGATGGTGTGAAGCCATCCCTTAATTGCCATTGCTCCCAGGTCCACTCTGACCCGGAATGGTAGTACCTGTTAGGGTCCCAACTATGGGTTAAATAGAAACCGACTTGAAAAAAACAAATATATTCTATCAAAATCTTTTCTTCAAAATCACTGGATTCGGTATTAAATAACCTGAAAAGGGTTTATATACCGTAAAACAAGACCAACCAACCAACCAACTTATAAGAACTAAAAATGTCAGAGTATGATTCAACTGTCTGCACACAACAGAGAAAAATAATATAGAATAGCACCCAACTATATACTATTTTATGATGTATATTCCACCTAAGAGGAATTATGAACCAGAAAACCAAGTAGATCAATTTCTTCTTCTTCTTCTTCTTCTTCTTCTTCTTCTTCTTCTTTTTCTTTTTATTTTTCTAATTTATGTATTTTTTTGTTAAACGTATCCTGTCTACATCAGATGTGGGTTTCACTCTGGTGATGTTGTTAAGCAGGACTTTCTTCATGAAATTCTATCCTTGAATTTGGTTTTGATGTGCCATTGCTTAAGATCATCTTTGTCTCATTCCATGCATTTCTCTGTCTTTTCTTCGCTTATTCTCAATCAAGATGTGTTTATCCAATCGGATCGTTGTTTAACATGTCCATACCACTGCAATATAAACCCAACTCTAGACTGGGCACCTTCAGTCTCAATAGTAAGTAATCAGAACTAACTTTGTTAATTCACCAAACTATAGCTCTGTTATTTGTCTACATCATCCGAAAGAACAAGTTAGTGAAAGTCGCATGTAACATAACATTGTACTTGTATGAGCCCTTCTAGTCTCGCACAAAAACATGCGTTCACATTTCAAGCCATTTTTCTTGTCATACACATACGCGCACACAAACATACGCGCGCATGTACACACACGTAGATATATTCACGTTCGTGTACATACACTCACATTCACGTGCATACACACACGCTAACGTACACACATGTATGCACACGTATGCACACATGGGCAAGGTCAGTTCCCCTTTGAAGGAAATCCACACATGCACAAAAGACCACCGGAAACAACTATAAAAGCAAGAGACCTGAGCTGTTTCCTCCTCTTTTCGACTCAGCTCCCGAGCTGAGCAGTTGATGGACCATCCGCTCCCTTTCGGGGTGCGCGCGCCCGCGCACCTCACGTCACCTGCTACTATGTGTGAGGCAAGAGTCAACAGAAAGTACGTACACCTTACATGTTTTCTATCTTCATGGCCTGGATTGATTTTCTCTTTCTCTCTCTCTCTCTACAATAATAGACTTTCTTTCTCGCCAGTAAACAGTGAGAGACGCACGCCAAACTAAACACATGCTGTACCCTTTTCTTTCATCTGTTTCTTCATGAAATAAATTCTAGTTCGTTTATTTCAATAAACGCGTTGTTCGTTTTTTTCTCAATTCAATTCATTTTTCCTATTTTGTACGACTGGGGGATATATATAATAATATAATAACTAGTCCACTACATACTACATAGCTTTGCATTGAGTATACAAGTTAGACTATTTATTTCAGCATTACTCTTTAAACAAGTAACAAACATTGATTCTTAGTGGTCGAATCATATAAACAGGAAAATAAAAACCAATCCCAACATTAAAAGCAGGATGCAATGTCCCAAGAATTTTGCATTTATCAATTTCTGTTGTGACCTTAAAATGAAATATGTTGCTGTTTTCAGAAATACAGAAAATAGGACGTTTTACTTGTGTTCATTACTAGCTGTTTGTATTCAGTGCTGTCCGGGAGTTGTTAATTTTTTTTATTTTTATTTTTAAAGTATAATTAAAAAGCTTCCAAATTCATTTCAAATTTGCAATGATTGTATGGTGAAGCAGTCTTGTAAGTTTTTTTAAATATTAAGCAAAAGTTAAATTAATGAAATTGTTTTAAAATTAGTCGAATTTTAAACAGGAGTTTGATCACATCTTTGAAAACATTATTTCATAATTTTAATTTGAGAATTTTAGTAAAACATGAAAAATATAATGTTATAAAATATTTTATTATATAATTAAAATCATTTTGTTCTCTCATTATTTTCTGGTATAAGACGCATTTTTTTCTGAGACTTATATTATAAGACACCTGTTTTTCAAATAAGACTTGGTTTTTAAGTTTTTATTCTCGTCATTTTTCTGGTGATATTAATTTCGAGGAGTTAACCCCCCCCCCTCCGTGGAGAGAGAACGCTGGATGTAACCTTTTCTGACTCATTGGGATTTATACTACTGGAAAATAATGAGGAAAAAAAATTTTAAATAAAGCAGCTTTTGAAAAAAAACGTGTCTGACGTCGAAACTTTCAGAAAAAAAAAGAAGAGAAAAAAATTATTTTAATCATTTAATAAAATATTTTGTAACATTATTTGTTTTTTTTTTTAATATTTTTAAATCAAGACAAACTCTGTTCTGAGGGGTTTAAGACATTAAAATAATTAATTTATTAATAGTTAAAATGAAGTAATGTTTAATTCAGGTGGAGGCATCTTTGTGCCTACATTAAAATGGCTGACTCGCTTCAACATAAGTCATGGTACATATTGTGCAATTTCTTAATTGCTATAAATATGTTGAAGCTTACACAATAGTATATGTTGTTGCATTCACAATATGCTGCCTTTGTCAACTCGCTATCACTTCAAAGTTTGGAATTATTCCACGTTGTCAAAATCATCAAATTTTCTGGAAACCACAAATGTTACGAATATAAAACAAACTAGACTTTTAGCAAAGGTTATGGCTCGTTGACTTAAAATGAGTGCTTTATGCCAAACTTGTAGATTAAATGTGGTAATGCAATGACTAATCCTTATTAATCTATATTAATCCTTAACTTTATATTTAATAGATACCATAATACTTAGTTCGCTGCACCTTATCATAACAAAAGGCTATACAAAATTTCAGCCAAATCGGCGCAGTAGTTTTCAAGAAAAATCGGCACAGACAGACAAACTATGAGAAATATAATATAGATTGAAAAACTTGTTTGATATTTAGATGAGTTATGTAAGTTTGATCTAATTTGAATTCCAGGTGGGAATTACAAAGTTATTTTTGCAATTTCATTAACCCAATAAATGTAAGAGTTCAATTTAATTTTGTGAGATATAGTTTCAATATTTTCTCAGCATTACATCGAGTGTTGGTGTTAGATGTGTAGTTAATATAGAAACATCACTTTCACAAGTTGTTTGGTAGAAATGAACATCAAAGCAGTATACTGTGTAATGTTCTACAAGAAAAGAAGAAAAAAACTTGAGAAAAAAGAAATAGAAAGATCTCCTATAAAATAAGCTTCCCCTCAAATGTATTTTAAAAATTAAGACAAAAAACTCTATAACTAAATATTAAAAAAAATTATTGGAATTGTTATTTGTATCAGAATCAAGAAAAAAAGTGGAATCGTTCTATCACTAGTTGTGACTGATATCACAAATACATAAGCAAGAAATAAAAACCATCGTGTGTGTAGTTGAATTAACTTGAAATCGTGCGTTTTAACTTCACTGTTGTTGCAAGAAATGAACCTATATTTTGTATATTTTATTTCTTTGTTGAATTCAATAAATATGCAAATAATAAAGAAAAGAAAAATATCTGATGACTAAATCAGAGATTGAACCATAAATCTTGTTTTCCAGTTTAACTCTTAACCAACTGAGCTATTATAGCTGTTATAAGAAAATTAGAAAATGTTTATATGTTTGGCAAAAGTGACGACAGCATTTGCATGTTTTTTGATTTTATTTTACACTCACCATGACGTGTAACCTTAATTTTAAAGTGTTCACAGATTGCTGTTATTTTCCTCATTCAGTTTGACATAGATTTTACATGCTGGCATGTGTTTGGTGGTTTTTAGACTATTAGCCGTGTTTTATCAAGATGGTTATGGTCTCGAAAAAGCTCACTGAAGATAATTGCAGGATCCTTTCCCATGCGTGACATGGCACTATAGCCATCCTGATATTATGCAAATGATGATGGAGCAGCTACTCTAAGTGCTACCAAAGAGTTAGGGTTCCTGTACTGTCAGTCGGAATACAGCAGCCAGACAAATTGTCAAACCTGTACCTTCAATCTGTCAGATAAGAGTGACCCAGACTAGTTGCATGGACATGAGCAGCAAGCAAGCATCACAGAGTTGCTTGGTTTAAGAGAGATGGGAAAGAAAAGCAATGGGAGGAAGAAAGGGTTGGGTGATGGTGTTCATTGTTCTAGTGAGGAAACAAGGTCAGGCACTGGGTGTCTGCTGAGTCCCTAATGGTACCTCTGTGGCTAATAGACAAAGAAGAGTGTGAAAGCCAGGAGATAGGCAGAGCCTAACTACTCCTTAAGCAATTTAGGTTTGCAAACCAGATAATTTATTCGAGTCACAAACTCAAGGAAGGTTGTCATTCAGAACATGATGGCATGTGTTGAGTGGCTTTTAGGCTACTAGCCATGTCTTGTCAAGATGGTTGTGGTCTTGAGAAAGTCCACCTCGATGGTTCACTCTAACGTGTGCAGCGATCATTGCACAGTATGGATTCCAACATTTCATCCACCAAAATTCAACTATTAATAGATAAACATTTAAAGAAGATAGAAATAACTGTAAGAATGAAATAATTGCAGCTAAAAGAAGGCATTCGCGAGTGACCAGAGTCCAGCAAAACCCAGAAATGTCTGTTCAAGAACTTCTACAATTCCTCAATCCCAATATCTACCTACCCCTTCTAGCAATTCATCTGAACTATCTACGTATGTGATACAGTTGAGAAAGACACCAACCACCCAACCATACACTAAGAATGAGTATCAATCTGGTGTTCAGGCATCAATATGAAAGCCGCATGATCCAAGTTAAGGGCCTGATTGGAAGGCATTATTAAAAGTCAGGACAACTTCTTTGACTAAAAATACCCTAAACCTGTACTTTTTTATATTTTTCCATTGTGGCCCATTTTCTGTGTCAAAAAATCTTTTAATAAAAATTTGGAGTAAAATGGAAATGTTTTTTATTAATATAAAAAATATCAATGACTAAACTATTTCTGTTGTTCAGGGTCAATGGAGATTTACTACAGTGATTTTATGAATCTACATTAGTAGAAAAATCATAGAATTACAACTCCCATATATTTTCCCTGGACCCCAATTCCTCCCCAACGAAAGCTGAAGGCTTGTGTTGAGCAACACTTCTCTAAAAAATGTATTTTGATTTTTTGGAATAGATCAATTATTGGCCAACATATAATTTTTTTTATTTTTCTTTCCTTTCTAAAAAAAATATCCCATGCACCGTGTTTGTCAATAAAAAGCTTTTGAGAATATATCAATTATTGGCTAAGAGATGACGTCTTTTCCTTTCTTTAGAGTGTAGCAGACGAAACGTGAAAACAAGCTCTCTTTCTTTTTTCCTGCTCTGGCAGGCAGCAGACATCACTTGGGACTTTGGCCCAGGCTAATGTGAGTACCACAAGCTAACATGGCTATCTTCACACACGACCTTCTTTCTCATGCTATGGGACTCTTTAATCTTTTGTCCACATGTGCTACATACACAAACTTTCTTTCTCATGCTACAGGATTGCTCATGTCGATACATAGACTATATGCTCACTCCTATTACCCACTACAACACATAAACACACTGAATACTCTTCTTTCTTTCTTTCTACGTTAATCAGCCTATCTAATCAACGTCTCAAGACTGTCTAATCCTTTGTCCTGACTACAACATGTGCACACTGAACTATTCAAAGCTCCAACAAGTCGGTATAATATTCAATCTATCCTTAACACAAGAACACTTTAAGCCACTAACCCATGTCTCTCATATATATTCTTACTAACGAAGATAATTGTTATAAGGGACATAACTACGTATCGAACCGGATATGAAGCAAGATATAAAAGAGCTGCCATTTTAAAGTGGGGGCACCTTGTCTTGTTTTGCAGTCTCGCGTCGGACACTCTAGTAAACTATTGGGGAGAGTGGGGCTCTACAAGTGTACTCCGGTTAACCAAGCTTCCCAGGGACGAGCGTTTAGCTCTCACACGCTAAGTTCCTTTTTCTTTACCTTCATTTACATTTATCTAACTTCAAAAGCAAGTAGCCATTTTGTATTTGTATTATTACGAAGTACTAATAAACCTTCTTTTGTTATGCATCCCACTCGGCGTATTTTGTCATATTATTATATACCGTTGAAACCGGATATAACAGTAATCAATGAAGTTGTTTTTAAATGTTAAAATGCGACTTCATTTCATTGTCTGATTTTTACAAGAGTTGGAAGAGTGTTTAGTATTGGAAGAAAGGCACAGGTGCCCATACTCGTATTTTTATAGACCTAAGGGGAGGTAACTGCTGCCTACTTCCGGCTAGTTCAAGGGACATAAATGTCACCTCTGCATGCCCTCTCCTCCGTGACCACAGAATATATGAATGTAGTCAAATTCATTGGTCCGAGAATTCATGTGACTTCCCATGCATTTGAATTGTTGTAAAGCTAAGACAATGAAATGAAGTCTCATTTTAACATTTAAACTTTCTTCATTGTCTTCGTTAGTAAGAATATATAAGAGAGAAACAGGTTAGTAGCTTAAAGTGTTCTTGTGTGTACGCATAGATTGAATATTATACCGGCTTGTTGAAGGAGAGAATAGTTCAGTGTACACGTGTTGTAGTTGGGCCAAAAATATATAAAAGAGAAACGGGTTAGTAGCTTGAAGTATTTTTATCTTTCTGGTGGTTGGCCGACTGCTTACGAATATCTTTCAGTGTCGCCCCCACCCCGTTTATGTAATGTCATCCACTTCCATTTTGTCATCACAACTGTGTTGTGGATCCACTTCCTGACCAATGTCCATTGGTTCGTCAGGGGTCTGATTCCATAGTGGATCCAGATCTGGAGGTGGCTTTGGTGTACCCAGTGTGGTATGAGATGGGTCATCCTCAATGGAATAGATTTTCCGAAGGAATTGACGGTGACTACCATCTACTCATACCTAGTATTGTCGGTTACTCTGTGTTCCTATGATCCTCCCTGTTTTCATCCACTGATGAAGATATTTACTCTCCTGATTCTGGATCAGGACGAGTCTCTAACCTGGTTTGCTGAGTGAACGGCAATGCTGATTATAGAACTATTTGTGATGCATGTGTCTTTAATTGCCAGCTCCTTTAGTTCATCTACCTTCTTCCATTACCTCTGTGTTCGGTACCTATGCTTTAGGAGAGGGAGATGATCCTTAATGACTTTACCATAGATATATCAAGGTCCATATGCTTTATACATTTAACCTTAAATGCACAAAATCTGGCTTGGCCACATAAATGAGACAGAAAGTGTGTTATCAAGTCACCAATTTCTTGTGTCAAGTGGAATACGTTCCTGTATGCTCTCTCGTGAAACCCTTTTACTATTACCAGTCATGACCATCTTCATCTTTGAGGCTCTCGTCACCATTGCGAAATTTCTTCAACCGCCATTGTGCAACACGTTCGTTAGTGGTTCCTGGGCAAAACGCATCATTGATATCACAAGCTGTCTCAGCAACTTTTCGGCATAGTTGGAACTGAAACAAGAAAATCGTTCGGATTTGAATTTTGTCCATGCTGTCGAAAAGCCTGCAAAAAAATGAATGAAGAGATTGAAAACAGTAACGAATAACAGAATTCGATCGAGGGAAAAATGCGCTTCAAAATTATATATAACATGGCTATATATATATATATATATATATATATATATATCAATGAATCATTATCATTATCAATCATTATCATTAATAATATATAAAAGTAATATATGTGAGAAAACTATATTGTTTTTGCACCAACACAGCATAATAACATTGACACATTGGTTCTCGGTAGATCACTGAAGTTAAGTAATGATGAATCTGGTCAGTATCAGAGGGGTGACCAATTTGGGAATACCAAATAGGTATTTGGGAATTCCAAGCGCTTTATGTAGGAGGACGTCAATACTTCCATGCAAAAGTTTCAAAAACCAAACATGGTCATCTTCCCTAAAGGGGATATACATGCGACTGAGGATCACTTGTGAATTTCATACTTCCATGAAACTTCTTCCTTTGGAGGAAATCGGTTAAACATACCTTAGGTTTAGTGCTGCAATTTCATTTTTTCATTTCATTTCATATATGTATGTATATATATATATGTATATATATATATATATATATATATATATATATATATATATATATATATAAACATATTTAACATGTTTTATTAATTCTTTGTTCTTTATATATATATATATATATATATATATATATATATGTGGACATGTGTATTTCAGAAAAATATGAATATATAAAGATAGATAGATAGATAGTGTTGTGGTCCAGTTTAAAGGGTCACGATTATAAGGTGAAAGAGTCCTAGAGTTCACTGGGAATGGTTAAACTATGAGTGTACTCTCTGCTTGAAGGTAGAAATGTCTGGCATTATATAAGCCAGACGACTCCATATTGTCCATGGATATAAAGGTGTTAACTACCTCAGAACACTCCCCCTCTCCGAAGATTTATTTCCCCAAAATATCTCTATGGTTTTTCTTTCTTGGGTTAACCTCTAAGGGGTCTATCTGTTTCCTTTTTTTGCCAGAACGATGTATTTCGATACTTGTTTGAGGGGGTTTCTGGTAAAACATGTCATACAGTAGGTCAAACATCTCTTATTTTTCTGATTCATCCAAAGTACGTTTGCATATCTGGTTCAAGTGTTTCTTATGTGATTTTTCCACTACGTAGACCATACAGCCAATCCAATCGTATGAATGCATTACTTTCATCCTGATGGCGCCAGGGTGTCCTGTGTCCTGTGTGAAAATCCTTTAAGATTTTCTTTTGGAGGGTTGCTGAAATAACTACTATCTCCCGATTTAATAATACCTGGGCTCATGTTGAGAAAACCTCTGCTACTTGTTCATCCGTCTGCAATTTTTTTAATAAAGTTGTTGCATTTGGCTTCTTTTCTTATATCATCCAGAGTAGGAGGGTGTTCTTTCACAGTGTTGAATAGGATCGAACTGTAATCTCTCTCTGATCGTAGTGATGTGATCACCGTGTCTTCTAGTGGTTTACCATTCCTTGTATTAACCGGGATAGTCCGTCTGCATGCCCTAACAGAAGGAATTCCATATGAAAGTCGTAATTCAATAGGATTGTTCCTCATCTTTGGAGCCTATGTGTAGGCAACCCTTTCTTCGAGCCAAAGATAGATATCAACAGTTTGTAATCCGTTTGTAATTTGAAGTGTCGTCCATGCAGGTATCTGTGGAATTTTGTTACCGTGAAAATGATACTTAAGGATTCTTTCTCTATCTGTGAATAATTAATTTACACAGGCAATAGGGTTCTCGACGCATTCGCTATAGGTTTTGTAGATCCGTCCAGTATTTTATGCAGAATACACACACCAATTCCATATGTGCTCGCATCACTTGTGACAATAATGTCTAAATCTGGGTTGTAGTGAGCCAGGAATAGTTCCAATGTGAGCACCTCTTTCAGCTTTTCGAATGCCACCTTGCATTCTGTGGTCCAGTTTCAAACCTTGTCCTTCCTAAGGTGCATGCAATGTGTACATATTAAGAATGAAGGATTAGTAGTAATTAACTAAGCCAAAAATACCTTTGCAGTGTTGTTATATTGTGTGTTTCAGGCATATTTTTTATTGGTATGGACCTTTCTAGATTGGGGCGTCTACTATTTTTGTGTATTATCTGCTCTAAATACTTTATTTTGTTGAGGAAAACTTCACATTTAGTGTCTTTAAGTGTGAAGCCATACTCATTTATTCTTTTCAAACACCTGAAAAACGTGTTTTCTATCTTGCTTTATAGATTCGCTTTTCATTATGATATCGTCCAAGTTCCTGATGGAAAAATCAAGGCTGCTCAACATCGTATTGATTATCTGGTGAATAATAGTTGGTACGACTTTGATTCAGAAAACTAACCTATTGAATTTAAATAGTCTCTTGTGAGTGGAAATACACAAACGTTTCAAGCTTTCTTCTTCAATGGAAATTTGTAAGTATGCTTCACTCAGATCTATTTTAAAAAATATTTTCCCGCCATTTAGTGTAGTGAAAACTTTTTGGGGGCTGAGTAGCTGGTAATGATGATCCATTAGTGCTGCATTCAACCCAGTTGAGAAATCTGCACAGACTCTGATATCCTTAGATTTTTTTTTCTTTACATATACAGTAGGTGCAGCCCACTCACTGTAGTCGACTGTGCTCAAAATTACTGTTTTGATGAGTCTGTTCAGTTCTTCATCAATCTTTTGCATAGAGGCCATTGGTACGCTTTGTTTCTTTTTGAAAACTGGGGTGATATTATCTTGTAATTTGAACTTCACCACCAATTTTGTACAGCAGCCTAGTTTATCTGAAAAAGCATTAGGGAACAACTATTTCAGATCTTTCTTTAGTTTTTCAGCTTTGGCTGTAAGGCTATCCATTTTTTGACAAAAATCACTAATGGACGAGTCTCAGAGTGCAAATTTTGGGATCCAGTCCATACCAAAAAGGTTATTAGTGTTTCTTAATACAAACATCTTGACTTTCAGTGTCTTTCCCTTCAACGTTACATTAGTGGTAACCTCACCTTCGAATCTTATTCTTTCTCCAGTTATTGAATGCGCAACTTTCTTGGTTCTCATCATCATCATCATCATCCAATTTTGCACCAAGTATAGTGGTTTATAATGGATAAATCCGAACCACTTCCGTGGAGAACAATAGTCACTTAAGAATTTTTTTTTTTTAAAAACACAAAGAATTTTGAGAAAAATTTCAAATAAAAATGAAAAATGAAATAAAAATGAATTCTCGTAATGGAGTGAATGCGGTTTCGATCCTTTTTTGTTTCTCTTTTTCTCGTTGTTTTACTAAGAAAAAAATGTCATGCAGATTATCAATAGAGAATTTTTAAGGTCACAGTAATTAAATTGTTTTTTCTACTCATGGTTTTTGATAAAGAAACTTTTCCGAGGTCGTTTTTCATGTTGTTGAAATACTGGTGGAGCCAATAGTTGTATTTTCAAAGAAGGTAGAAAAAATATGAGTTTGTTGAATAAAAGTTTCGTTTATCCAAAAGAGATCCTTGTGGGTACCTTTTCAAAATCCTATCATTGTCAATGTTGTGATCCGGTTTAAGGGGTCACAATTATAAGGTGAAAGAATGCTAGGGTTTACTGCGAGTGAGTGCACTTTCTGCTTGAAGGTAGAAATGTCTGGCATTATATAAGCCAGCCGACTCCATATTGTCCATGGACATAGAGGTGTTAACTACCCCAGAACAGATAGATAGATAGATTAGTCTGAGAGTCAAGAGATATAGAGAGAATAACCAGTTTATATGCAAGATAATGGAAATGAGAACTTAGATGTTGACAAAGTACATTTGGATGGTGAAGCTATTGAATTTTCTGAAAAATGTTGTTTTCGTGATACTATTGGCACACAGGGTGGAGCAGGTGCTAGTGTAATTCCAAGAATTAGGAATGAATGAAATAAGTTCAGAGTTCTGCCATTACTAACCAACAATGAATTACTGCTGTTGATAAATGGAAGCATCTATCAAGCATGTGTGTACATTGTGATAATGTATGGAAGTGAAACCTGGCTAATAAGGATTGCAGGAGGAGAAATGATATGAGAATGATACAGTGGATGTATAATGTGTATAAAAGACTGGCTTATCTCTAATTATCTCAGCAGAAGATTAAATTTAGACCATACAAAGAACTGTGTCTAGAACAGGAGACTTTGATGGTATGACCACATTGAAAGAATGGATATGAGTTATTGAAGAATAATTAAGACAACAAGTCTAAGTCACAGGAGATGTGCAAGTTTACATGGGAGAAATTAATAAAAATAAATTTGAGAAGAAGAGGGATATGTTAAACAGCTTTTTAGAAATTGACTTCCAAAATAATCTATCCCTGGCCAGATAGATTACTTTGGATGTCAATTTTTTAAAGTTGTCAGCATGTAAAATGGATGTTAAACTGAATACAACGATGGTGATGATAATTTTCCTCGTAGTTGCCATTGCGACATCAGCATTTCACTGACTGGATCTCGTATCTTGTTTTGCAGCTTTTTGAAGGATGTTCATTGTGTAGATAAGGCTGCTGCGAAGGTGGGCTCTCTCTACCGTGCTAGAAAGGTACTTATGCCTGAAAGTATCCTGTACCTGTACAAGGCCACTATTCGCTCATGTATGGAGTATTGTTGTCACATCTGGGCTGGTGCATCTGCTGGACAGGATTCAAAAGAGTCGCCAACCTGATACGTCCTGAACTGTCATCTAAGCTTCAACCTCTGTCCCATCGATTAAATGTTGCATCCCTCTGTCTGTTTTACAAGTATTTTTATGGTGGATGCTTTGACGAACTACAAGCCCTTGTACCCCACCCCCCAACAAGCAGCTAAGTCCCACCCCTACTCAGTAGAGATACTCAGATGTCAGAAAGTCTTCTACTCTAATAGTTTCTTCTCCAGAACTGCTAGACTTTGGAATTCCCTTTAGAGTTCCTGCTTTCCCAACTGTACTGACATGCAGAAGTTCAAGTGTAATGTGAACAGACATCTTGCTGCTCAACTCCCTACATAGTATCCCTGCAACTTATGTTCCTGATAGTAGCCCCCTACATCAAAAGTGGCACTGTGCTTTGTTTAGGGTGAAAATGTAATAAAAAAAAAAATCCTCGCTAGAGTTCTCATTCACAATAATACTACAAACACACCAAATTACTTAAGATTCCCAAACCGTTTTCTTTTTTTAATTGTTTTCTTCTTTGTTTATCTTCGAAGCGTATGGTTATACAAGTTACCCACTTTTTTTTACACAGTTTTTTGCATTATTTCTGTAAAACTGCTTTCAGGTGCATCATAACTCGTTTCTCTTATTTTGTCCTTTAGTCCTCATATTTCATGAGTGATGTTTCTGACAAAGGGGGAAGAATTGTTGTTTTCTGTGTTGGAATTTATCCATCTAACCCTTTTTGTTGATTAGTTTTTGACCTTGAAGCAGTACAAGTGGTGTTTCAAAAGTAATGCCTTCTATTTTCTTCTGTCTGAATGGATCAGAGTTATTGCCAATTGCATTGTTATGAGGACTGAACTTATGCATTCATAACCTGAAAGTTTCATCTGTTGCAGATATTGACGGTGTGAAACTAAGAAAGCAACCCTTGTTACGGATGCATGTCATAAGCAGATACATCATTGAATTCCAAGCAAAAGTGCATCAAGAATGATGGTAACTATGTAGAAAAATGAATTTTTTTTTTTTTTTTTTTTTTTTACATGGGTGTCACCACTTATCAAGGCCCAGAGGCCACTCGAGGATAAGGGTTAATAGGTATACATTAGTCATTGTGATTTTAGCATAGTAAACAGTGGGAATTTTGTAACTTGGATTACTTAGGGGGACGATTCAATTAGAACTTGTTCACATTGGACTTTTTCTTTTTTTTTTTTTTTTTCATAGGTATCAACACATTATCAAGGCCAAGAGGCCACTCAAGGATAAGGGTTAAAGAGTGTACAGTAGAAATTGGACAATATAATAATCATTAGTAATGAAAATTTGTTAAATTTGATAACTTATATGGAACGGCTCATCAAGAACTTATTTACGTTAGACTTGAAGACAACCATATTGTAGTCAGCCGGAAAGCAGGAAAACGGAAGACAATTCCTCAGGCGTGCAGTTCTAATAAAAAAGCTTTGTTCATGGAATCTACGTTTAGGTTTAGGCACAGATAAAGAGTGGGGGGAATTATTGATAGTGTTTACAGCTAGACGAGTGTTTCTTGTGAAAGTTTTGCGAGGGGGGACCATAGATTGAAGCTCAGTCGAAATGAATTCTGGAGCACAAAAGGTCACTCGTTATTATGATACCATTCCCATCTTCACAGCTCTTTTTGAGTTTAAAAAATAGGAGACTTTACTTTTGGAATAACACTTGTATACATATATATTTTTAGCTCCTTAGACCAAGTAGCTTCATGTTTTGTCTGGAGTAATTTCCATTAAAAAAAAAAAAAGATCAAGAAATGACCATAATGGCTGCACACAAATGTTTATACATCTGCAATACTTACTTCACCTAATCGTGTAAGCCTCAAAGGATTTTACACATTTTCTGGAAACGCAGCCCTTCTATATTGTTTTGTGATTTGCTAATGGTTCTATTGTTAGCAAAGGAAGCTCTAGATTTCTGTGATCTGGTCAGTCCAATGTATTAAAGATCTACCACAAGGTCTTTTACAAGGAAATTCTTCTTGGAATGGTCAGTATACATTGCTGTCAGGAGTTCTACTGACAATATGGCTAAACGAACTCATTCTTCTTTTGTTGATAACCTCGATGTCATTTCAAAACCAAGAGTTTCTTTGAGTCATTTTGCAGCCATCCAGATGTGTTTTGCCAACCATAGTTCTTGAATAGTCGTTTCAAATATGGAAAGCCTATGCTTATCTTCTACCTTTGATATTCAAGTCTCAGAAGCATATGTAGTTTTAGGAAGCATCAATTACATTGCAGAGTGATTTTCAAAGCATGAGACAAATCTTTTCTGCTCCATATGATTTTTAGTTTTCCAAAGGTTGTGGAGGTCAACACACTCCTTATGCATTGGATACATTTGGAAACGAGGATATGATAAAAACAAAATTAACAACTTTATTAACTTTTTGTTTTTGTTAATTTTAATATCACAATTGAATTTATCATTATTTTGTATTTTGTTCTGTCCTCAATAATAATACAATTATTTTTGTTACATCAACAATAAAAAATAACATCAAATAACATTTTTTGTAATAATTTTATTTTTGAAAACAGTTACAAAAATTAAAATATATATCAATCAACACAAAAGATTAAAATTTAAAACGTATAAAATAAGTCAATGGTTAAATAATGTTTTTATATTTGCAAAAGGTTTTCTTTTTATTTTGATGTTAAATAAAATACATTTGATATTGTTTCATCCATCTTACACAATTTTGATTCAAGTTTAATAAAATATGAAATGTAAAAAATTATCAGCTTTTTAATAGATCTTATAGAAAAACAAAAAAGAACTAAAAATAGTAGTTATAAAAAATAACAAGATTTATTTATGCTTGCAGGTAATACACCGGAATATGCAATCACAGATTAAAACTTCCAAATATGTGAAGATATGAAAAGGCGGATCAAATGTCACCGAATTTGTTTGGACAGAATAGGAACAGTGAGGAAACGAATGCCACTGATTAAAAAGAAGAAAAGGCAAGGGAGTTGCCTGATGTGGTGAAGGATGAAAAGAGGAAGTAGACTCTAAGTTACTTCTTTTACATTGGTGATCATGTGTATAAATTAACCAATAGTTGACTCACTCTGTCATAAGATAATCTGGAATTCTATACATTAGGAAAAGATAATTTCAATAAAGACAATTTTACAAAAAAAATTAGAAACTATTTCATTCTAATTCTTTCATTAGTAGTATATTTTTTTCTCACAAATTTTTTGACATAATGATTAGAACGTTTGCTAATTTGTTGGGACACCAGGGTTCAAATCAAGTCATACCAAAACTCAAGAATTAGTACTTAATGCAGCCTTGCTAAATATTCAGTTGAGGATAAGTGAAGCAATCCAGAGAAAGGAGTGGCAAATGTTTTCTTAAATGATGTTCGCTGCTGCAATTTCATTGACCCAACTTTTCAACACTTTTCGGTATTTTACATAAATTTCCCAGAAAATTCCACCAATAGAACAGTCCTTATTATGCATAAGTACCTATATTTTTTTAATAGTTAATATATGTAATCATAAAAATGCTTTTAAAAAAATCTACGGAGATTGATACATGAAACCGAAAATATTTGAGGGGCATGTTGTCCCATTGATTATTCATCGCATGATGAGGTGAGAATCAAAGTTGAGGCAATCAAGGGAAAGGAGTGGCTCCAAATGAAATAGTTGTTTGTGAACTGTTCTTGACTAAACATCAATCCATTTATGCAGTTGCTTAGCATATGTTTAATACTTTGTTACAAAAATGTTTTAGAAAATATCTATAAATTATATTGGGCCTAAAAATTGGAGGGGACATATTGCCTCATTAATAATTTGTAGTGGAATTATATATTGCACTGATATTGAATAAATGATTTATGATTATATGAAACTAGCTGTATCTAGTTGCTCGTTGTACAGGATAGAGTAAAGTTGTATTAGTTTTTAAGTTTTATTTATTTTCACATATTTAAACTTATATGGAAAAGGAAATAAAAGTTTTGTAAGTTTTGCAAGTTAGACAACTATTATATTCAATTGAAAATGTGAGTTATTCCTTTTTACATTATTTGCTGAACTGAAAACAGTTCACAAGTGATGTGTTGTGAAATTTAAACGTTGTAAAAATTTTCTCTATTTCTTTTCACGGGAAATTTTTAGATTTACATGGAAAAGAAAAACAAGAATTTGTTATCTTGATTAAAAAAAGTATGAAGAAAAATCTTAAATCTATTAAAATTTTTTCCTTTTTGTTTTATCACTGATGTAAGTTGATTTTTATTGCTATAGAAAATGTTTCATATTAGTAGTCATTCATGCTGAACTAAGTAATTTTTAAATCGTAATGAAGTATGCTAGATTTTTACTTTCAGACAAGAAAAACGATGATTCTTTTTAGATTTCACATGAGTCATCGCATGTCTTTGCTGTGAATTAGGATTCTGAATCACAGAGGACACTACTTTTAGTCTAAAATCTGAAAAATTCTTAAATTCAAAGCAGAATTGTTCTAACATAGAATAGGTCCCTTATCTCTGTTAACTCTTTTTTATGGGATTCTTTCAGACTTAGCAGAGACTTTTGGTTTGTGTCCCTTATATATTTAATTGCCTCATGGTATAGTTTTCTATGTCAACATTTTCGTGCATTACTGGTAGAAATTATTGCCTTTCTGTAAGGATAGACTTAAATAGTGCTAACATTGCATTTTAGTTTTATTTCTTTTGTTTTATTAAGCTCACAGCTCTCTATAATTTTTAATAAACTTCCTGTCTTTATTTTGTACTTATGTGTTTCTGAAGCAATGTTTTTTTTATCATTTTTCAGTTTTACCTTTGTTGATGACTAATAAACTTGTGTGTAAAATATACCATATCTCAGAGTCTTGATTGTCAATGGTTTGCACAAACCACACATCTCAGAGAAAGTATAATTTTTATTCAAAAATCATTGATGTTGGATTTTATCTTAATATTTATTTAAATAAAATTTATGGATTTTTTCAGAAACAAAATCAATTAAAAATCCTGTAAAAATATTAAAAATTATAAATATAAACAAAGCTTTAAAAAACATACTGACGTTTTTAGACTAATATCTTTTTTGATACATATGAAATTTCTTCTAGAAAATTTGAAAATCAAAACAATTGTTAAAACACATTTTAAAAAAATAATGCAAACAGAAAGCTGCCTTAGAATGAAAATATAAATGCTATATAAACCAAAATTAAGAAAATGTACATACTATATAAATCAAAATTTTAAAAGATATAAACCATATAAATGAAAACTTTAAAAGATATATGTGATATAAATTAAAATTAAAAAATATATACACTATATAAATCAAATTAAAAAAGAATATATGCACTTTATAAATTAAAAATTTAAAAATATAAATCAAAATTTAAAAAGAATATAAATCAAAATTTTCTTAAAAATATAAACTATAATCAAAATTAAAAATAATATATACATCATGTAAATCAAAATTGAAAAATTAAATCCATTATAAAAAAATGAAAATTAAGTACTAATCTGAATCGAATGATATATTATGAATGACACTTCCTACAGAATCCATTATGTGGAAAACCTCTCAATCTCTCAATAAGTGGCGTCTGACAGAAATGGTTGAAAAAAAGAAATGAATCAGCAGAATCTGAGAATAATTCTCAATTGGATTGAATTTAATTTGGATTTATCATGACGAGAATTTTGGAAATAATTCAATGAAGTCTAAAATTTTGTAAAAATACATTAAAAAATAAAAAATAAACAAATTTTTTTTTTAATTTAAAAAAATATGTACACTTCATTATTTAGACTATCTTTTTAAAAATTTGTTTCACGTTTGATTTATATAAAATTTGTCACAAAAACTTTGAAAAATAAAATAAATTTTGTAGAAGAATGTTTTTATTTAAAATGATTAAAAAAAATTATAATAAAAAATAGATGCCGCATTACATTTAAATTTGTCAGGGAAATAGGGAGCAAGAAAGGAGTTCCAAATGTAAGCAGTATGAGGTAAGAATCTATCAGAAATGTTGTATTCTAGGATTAATGTCATCTTGTCATGTTTTATCATGGCTGGCGGAATGAGAGCAAGCTACATCTGTGAATTAAATAAAGGGTTCCGTTTGAAATTCTGTGCAGATTCCAGAGTTTGAGAGAAAGATTCCAGAGTTCAAAAAGATACACCTGAAAACGTTGTGAAAATGACATTGAAGATGAGATCAGTAGTCCAAAGAATTCAAATAATACAAATAACCAATCGTCATCTCAAAAATTCAGAAACGAAATGTTTGAATGCGTCTTCAAATTAATTTAGAATAAAAAGATTCAGAAAGTGAAAGAATAAGAACAAATATTAGATTTTAGTAAACTCTTCAACAGACCAAGCTTAAAATGAATTCCATATATGGTGATCTTGAAGAAAATTTTGAAAAAAGAATATGATTGTTGTGACCTTATCTGTTTGCAATTGAATGATTTTCACTTGGCAATAATTTCAACACTTAATAAATTTTTAAACAAAGTTTTTTTTAAAATGATTAAATTTGAACAATTTTTTCAGTTTTTGATATTACAAGAAAGACAATGTTAGAAAGAGAACTATTTGTTGAAACAGATGTGAATTCGCAATTGAATTGAAGAACATACCTTTAGGATTCACCGGTAATAAAAAAACATAGTGCGGTGTTAGGGTTATATGCAGAGTGTAGCAAAAATATCGAACATATATTCATAGATTTAATAAAAGCAAATCATAAAATAATGAAAATTTAAAAAAAAAAAGTTTCATTTTCCAAAAGTACATGTAATGCCATTTGTTTTGATTTCGCTTTTAAAATTACATCAGTTAAATGTTTGCTATTATTATCCAAAGACTATTGAAGACATTTTCAAAAGTTGTTCATAACTCTATGGCAACAATTTTTTTATGAATGCCATCTTTTATTTGTACAATAGATCAAGGGTGATCAGTGTAAATCTTTGACTTTAGATATTCTCACAAAAAATTAAATAAAACAAAATGGCATTCTATGCAAATTTGGAAACTAAAAATATTTTTTGCCATTATTTCTTCTAATTTTCTTTTATTAAATGCTAAAAATGTGTAAGATCATTTTGTATGTATCAAACAAAATTATTAAAAACAAAAAAAAATCAAGAAAAACATTTCAAAAATTCCCAAATAAATATAATAAAAAATGACCAAAATTTAAGACAAAAATAAAACTTGACACACATTCCTATAAAAAAAAAATCACATAAGGGACATAATCTGCAATTTTAAGCGGAAATTCCAAAAGATAAGAGTTATGTCCTCCTTTTTAAAAATTGAATATTTTTGTAGATTGATTGCATCAATCTTTTCTGGTACTTTTAAAATTTGTTGATCTGTTTGCCTGGAGATGTAATTCAAGAACGAAACCTTATACGAAGATCAAATAACTTTTCTAAAATAATAATTTTTCTTAAATAAAATGTTATGAGTAATTCATTAATTTTGTGGGTGGGTCTATTGTATTTGCATTGGACATGAGCAATGACAATAATTTGTTTTAAAATTTGAAAACTATCGGAATTGGAAATGCCTGGTAGTATAGTGAAATGTTAATAAAATAGCAAACATATAAAAATATAAAGCAGTGAAATATTAATAAAAATAATGGAGGATATATAGTTGTTGGATGATCAAATAATAATTGATCCTAAAACAATATTTTCAGGCTTTCATCCTGAAAGAATAAAAATAATTTCCATGTCAATATTAAGTTTTTTTGTAACATAGTTTTTTCACTTGAGGTTCTTCAACAGATCTGAAAATAAAAATTTGAAGATAATAAAATTCTGAAAATAATATAAGTCAATATTCAGCAAAAAAATATAACAATGTGATAATTTTTCAAGATACAGTTTTGTTTGTTTTATAGCATATCAATACTTTTAAGAGGAAAACGGTTAATTATAAGATATGGCTTATAGTTTGATTTGGTTGTTTCTATTTTACAACAAACTAGCCTATAACAAGAGACATGATCATATAGGTAAAAGTTCATGAGTTAATTGATGTAGATCAGTTGTGGTAGCAGGGTCAGTTAACAGAGGAAGTCTAAAAGAATATGGAATGAATTTGAGAGAAAGAGATAAAGGTATGGTGATAGATAAAGTTTAGTTTAGGAGACAATTTTTAAAAGCTGCCTGACATGTAAAATAGACATTTTTTTGTGTCTACTTATTAAGGCCGAATGCTAGTCAAGGACAAAGGTTAATGAGAAGGAATGGGTGTCAGCCAAAATTGATCAATACAATTAGCATTACAAGCATATGCTGTATATTCGTGGACATCAACAATATTACATAGCTAATGTGCTTCAACAAGTCATATCTTTTTTATTTGTTGGTCAATTTTTAAAAGAATTATATTGATGGAAAGAGAATAGAATAAGCATTCCAATAATGTTAATCTATTTTTATTTTGTGTTCCAAGTTAAAAATGAAAAACACGGTAAAAAATGACGACAGCAAAAAGGGGAAACTGTTTTTTTCAATGTTTACATTTCATATGTTATGTTTGGATACAAATGCACGGGGTCAAATTTGATTGGATATGGCTGAAATTTTACAGGCTATATAAACAAGGAAGTCCATCTCTACTGGACTTTGATTTTTATTTTTACGACCACAGGAAGCAAAGTTACGACTGAGAAAAGTTGACGAAGAATATTTCAAAATTGATAAGATAAATCGGCACATATCATCCATTTTCATATAAATGTTTTAGAATTATTTTCATGTATAATATGTAAATATTTGATAATTATTAATTGTGCAGAAATTTCTTTAAAACGTTATCTTTTAAAGAAATTCAAATCCGCTTAAAGGGAAACGGCCCGTTATGTGCTAACCATCGCTGTCAGCGTATTAACGAGTTTGTATTCTCTTAAAAATAGAAAACTGTTTCTTTTGCTTTCAAAACGAAAGCAGAAAAAAAGTTTCATTCTTTATTTGAGTTTGTCAATTTAAAAAAATTATCAAGTTTTTCAAATTTTATTTCCAAACAATACTATTTTGTTGTTTTTAACGTTTTTAGTACACTTGTACTAAAAACGTTAAAAAACAACAAAGTGTACTAAGTACATGCGTTTGTTTTTTAATGGTAAAAAAAACAAAGAAACAAATATATAACAAATAAGGTACTTGTGCACTTATGCTACCATGCTGAAATAATGTTATTATTTAGAAACCCATTCTTAACATGGGATGGAAGGGTGTTTTGTTAACTATTCTGTACTATTAAATAAAATATATTGTGAAACTTGAATTTAACCCATTGTCAAGACCATTTTTTCAAATCTAAAAGAAACCCGTTTTTTTTTTAACTGAAGATATCTAAATAATAATAATTAGGCAGTTCGAAAAAGAATTTCATTGTGATGCATTTTATAAATTTTTACCCTGTTTCCACCTTAACATTTTTCTTTAAAATGACTACCTTTTAAAGATTTTCGAGTATGCTGAAAACGAATATTGCATTTAAATTTTCCGCAAATAGTAGCTTTTCGGATATTAAGCAATGTCATTTCTTATGTTATTGCTGGTGGCCATCTTGGTATATGCGTTTGCGCATAGTTTCTCGGGGTTACGTTTGCGCGCTCGCATGTACCAAGATGGCCACCAGCGATAACATAAGAAATGACATTGCTTAATATCCGGAAAACTACTTATTTGCAGAAAATTTAAATGCAATATTCGTTTTCAGCATGCCCTAAAACATATAAAAGTAATCATTTTAAATGTTAAGGTGGAAACAAGGTAAAAAATTACCATTTTATTTCTTTATTTATATAGTTGAATTTTCAGTAAAACAACAGAATAGAAATGACAAAAACTGCCATCAACTGGTGAATATATAGTTGTTCCTTGTCAGGATTCCTGGTATCCTGGTACTGTGAAAGCTACATTAAGGATTCATGTAGAGTACGATTTATGGTTGCATCTCAGAAAATAGGGGGCGAGATAGAGAGGATTTACAAAATTGAAAATTGGACTGGTCCCAAAATGCATAAGTTCTGGTCGACATCTTTTACAGAAATCCAAAATCTATATGAAAAATTTTCTTCGATTTATTTCTGAGATTAATTCATATCTACTCAATTTTTTTTTTCTTTGAGGGGAGTAGTAAATACCGACCATGAATGCTCTTTAGACATTACACTCAAGATTAAGCTCTCCCTTGGCAGGAAAATACTTATTCTCAATAAAGCTGTATTTAAATACTACTATAATACTTAGTTTTGTTCATAAATAGACACCCACTGTATGATACCATGCGCCAGTTTAAAATAAGTTGAAATTTGTACGTCTGAATTTATAATTCATGGCTTATGATGAAAAGATATATCAAATTTAACTGCATAATCAAAAAGAGAACACAATTTTACATAAGATTTTCAAGTTTCATGAGAATAGCTTGAAAAATAGATAAATGGTGGCAAAATAACCAAATTTATTGAAATGTTGAGGTCCGTATTTTAGCCCACTTTTTCTAAAGAAAAATGTCCACAGAAAAGCATAAATTTTGGCACTTAAAATTCTCATAACTTTTGAACTACTGGTGGTATTTGCATAATTCAAACGGTTTTAAGCATCTTTTACATAGCTCTTTTCATACAAGTTGATAAAATAACAATTATCTAAAAAGAAAAAATCAACTTGTAATACTAATGCAATGATCTAAATTTTTACTTATGGCACAGTTCACTTATAAGTACTTGTTGGCACTGAATTACAGTCTGTAAGGAATCAGTCCTGTAATAATGTGTTCCACAGACAGAAAAAGTCTTTTTCTACTTAGTAGGAAGATTAGTTCTTGCTGTGAATGTCTTGGAATAACTAGAGATTGAAGCTCTGTTAAGCAGCTTCCATGAAAATAAGAATAGAGTAGAGAGAAACTAACAACGGCAATTCTGTAAAATCACCCCCCCCCACACACACACACGCACTCCTACTCCCGCATTAGATTTTGGAGCCGATTTTGAAATCTATCTAGGCAATGAATAATGCATGAGTGGCTCCTCTCTCCACACACACACACACGTGGCAGCAGTACTTTATCTTAGAATGCATCTGACTCTTATATAGATATATGAATTGCATCAGGTGGCAGTTACTTTCTCGAGCACTAGAATGATCCAATCTTTTTTCCAGCGACCTTTGCAACAAATTGAATGTAAATATTAAAGGTAAAAAATTGGGTTGATTGACTAGCAAATTGTCTTTCAATGCAACAAAGATTTAGATAGAATCAATGGTTGAGGTGAACACGTCTTACCAGTCGTATACAAACTTTGGCTTTAACTATGTTAGTTACAAAGTCAGACCGTAATGGATATTTTGATCAAGTTTGGTGACAATTTTTCAAGCGAAAATTGTAGACTGTACATAAACAGATTTGACTAAAAATCTTCGCCATAGCAGAGGCAAGAAAAATACCCTTCCCCACAAAAAAAATCAGATATTTTATTTTTATTTTTTTTGCCCCCAAAATAAAGTTGTCATTTTAAACTGATCAAAAGAAAATACAAAATTCCAATTTGTTTTTTCTATATCAAGATTATTTGTATGCCTCTTCTCATCTTTGATGACATTCTTCAGGTGCAGAAACTCATGAATTTTTATATTGAACTCAAGAATCTACACATTTTCTTGATTTCTAGATTCAAATACATGGTTCATGAGCGAAATGTTTACATTGGATTTGAAGACGACCATGTTGCAATCTGCAGAGAAGCAATCTTGTAGTAATGTGTTCCACAAATTGGAGATGCTTGCAAAAACAAAAAATTTATCTTGGAAATATTGTCAGACAAGTGTAAATTTGAAGTCAAGATAAAGTATCCAAATAAAGCTGGTCACATTTTTAATGCTTGCTGATGTGTCAGCGTTTATCAAGTCAAAAGCAACTCAAGGATAGAGAATGTGATAGATGGATTGTTGGTTGAATGATGAATAATATTATGAGAGGATTGAAAATGATGAATAAGATTACCAAAATTTGATTACTAATGAGGATGGTTTAGGACAAGTGTCTGTTGATATTGGATTTAAAGATGATCATGCTATATTTTGCAAGTTTTTGCTTTATACGTCTTAACGACTTTTAGTTTATCTTACCCGACTTTCAATTTTTGTACACGGATGTATTTAATATATTTTTAGAGGGGACTTAATGCTACTTTCAACAACTGGTAAATAATCTGATTATGTGGCAAGAGTAAAAGGGAGATAACTGCGTATAAATCGTTCTCTTATATACTTACATGGTTATGAATTAAAGTAACAATTCAAATGATCAAAAGAAGACAAAGAAGAAGAAGAAAATCCATTTTAGGTGTCTAGATTTCTAGTTCTATCGCCCCCCCCCCCCAAAAAAAATAAACACTAATTATTAAAGCATTTATATGTAGAACAGCATATACATGACAATGAATCACGAATATATAAAGGGAGATAATTTACAGTAGCTTTAACGAATAAACAAAACCTACTTTTTCCTATTACCGATCAATACTTCCTAGTCTTTTAACTGAAATCAAAGTGTATTTCGATAGTTTCAATATAAGGAGCATATAGTTTTAAAATATAGTTTCAAAATTGTTTATGTTCGGAGAAATCTATTGTCCCTTTTTGTTTCATTTTACAGTTCTTAGAAATCAAGCAATGTCATTTCTTATGTTATCGCTGGGGCCACCACTTAACGAAATACATAAATATTTGAATATTCCATTAAAGTTCTCCTTTACATCTCAAACACTGAGTTAGTAAAGAAGTTAAGAACATAATTTTTCTCTCCCCAATTGACCATTTAACTATGTTATAGTTTATCTTTCTTGTAATCTTTTGATTAAATTCCAGGACAAGAATTCATCTAGTCTGGTGGAGTATCCAGATTTGTGCTGTTATTACTTAAGGCAACATCACTTGAAGAAGGTGAACGATTCCTCATAAAAGCCAGTGTGTGTTAACCATATTGAAGAGATCTTATTTGGGTTGTAAATACTGTTATTTTTTTATATTTAGCCAGAGTTTACTTTAAGGAAAAGTATCCTCCTGCCAGGTTGTCCTGACAAAGACTTATACAGAAAGATGTTAGACACTCGAGGATAGTGTCTAGTAGGCATTCAAGCTCTTTCCCTTATGGATGTAGTTGTGATCAAATGAAGATAGGTGCTAACTATTGATTTTGATATCTTCCAAGCATATGGGAATCATCACGATTGAGATACCTTCCTGTTTCTGAAATGCATCCTGCCTAAAAATGCACAAAGCAAGCTTTGTAGCAAATGTTACTGTAAGATTGTAAACCTCAGAGAGAGTTTATTTTTTTCAGCATCACAAGCCAAAAATATGAAAATTAATTAGCGGATTGGAATACAATTCAAGACTCAAGACAGATTGGAGGAACTAGAAGGTTGGATAGGTGTGAGAACAATTTATCTGATATGATAGCAGTAAAGACCATTCTAGAATAACACCATAATGGTGATATGAATGCAAAAAGACATCACTCACTAGACTTTGAAGTTGATTTCATATCCTGCTTGTGTTATCTCGTCAGCGTCAGACAAGGCCAAACTATTTGCAAAGAACTTTGCAGCTAATTCTACCCTATGCGACGAAGGCCATCAACTCCCCATATTTCCTCCTATAACACAGAACAAGCTAGGTAATATACAAATATCCGTGCATGAGGTCGCCAAGCTAATAAAAAACCTAGATTCCAGTAAAGCAACTGGCCCTGATGGCATCCCAATTATAGTGTTAAAAAAGCTTCAACCAGAACTTGCTCCCATACTTACGAAACTATTTAAGCGCTGCCTTAAGGAGAAGTGCTTTCCGACCCCCTGGAAGACCTCATCAGTTTGCCCTGTATTTAAGAATTCAGGTGATAAGTCATCTCCCTCTCAATACAGACCAATAAGTCTTCTCTGTGTTATGAGTAAGTTACTGGAATCAATATTAAATAGAGAAATAGTCAACCACCTCAGCAGAAACAACCTTCTTAGTGACACACAATATGGTTTCCGCTCTGCAAGATCTACCGCAGATGTGCTGACGGTTATATCCCACAGGATTAGTGAATCTCTTGACAAAGGCTTCCTTTCTAGGGCAATTGCTCTTGACATATCAAAGGCCTTTGACAAAGTATGGCATAAGGGTCTACTTCACAAGATTTCCAGCTACGGTATAACTGGAAATGTTTTCTCAATCATTAAATCATTTCTCTCCGATAGGCTCATAAGAGTAGTGGTAGATGGACAAAAATCGGAGGCCTGCAATATAAATGCTGGAGTCCCTCAGGGGTCAATCCTCGGCCCAACTCTCTTCCTGATCTACATCAATGACCTCCCTAAACACATACTTAAATCATTCGTTGACATCTATGCTGATGACACTACCATCTACGGCAACACATCAAAGGCTGTAAATGACGAAGTTCTCTCTGATTCTCTCTCCTCTGATCTCGAGCGCGTGGTTCAGTGGGGGAAGATGTGGCTAGTTACCTTTAATGCATCTAAAACCAAACTCCTATCCTTACATCATCAACGCTCTGATCCCCAGCTGGCATCAATTGTGATGGATGGCTCTCGTCTGGGTGAGGCCCCATGTTTTGACAAGCTTCTGGGTTTGACCTTTACTCCTGATCTGAAATGGAACACGTACATCAAGTCTGTTGCCAAGGTCGCAGGAAAGATGGTGGGATCCTTCTACCGCTCCAGAAGATATCTCACTACTGATGCAATTCTCTATCTATATAAAAGCCAAGTACGGCCAAGGATGGAATACTGTTGCCATATCTGGGCAGGAGCTGCCAAAAACAGCCTATCATGCCTTGACAGAGTACAAAATAGACTTCGTGGTTTAGTGGGGGATGCCCTTTTCTCTACCCTGCAACCCCTCTCCCACAGAAGAGACGTTGCGAGCCTGTCCTTGTTTTATCGTTATTTTCATGGCAGGTGCTCGTCTGAGCTCCAATCCCTGGTCCCCCCTCGCCAAACTTTCACGAGAAACACCCGTCTAGCTGAATCCACTGTGAAAAATTTCCCCCACTCTATATCTGTGCCTAAATCAAAACACGGATTTCATGAGCAAAGCTTCTTTCTTAGAACTGCACGCCTGTGGAACTCTGTTCCGTCTGCCTGCTTCCCTCCAGACTACAACTTGGATGTCTTCAAGTCTAATGTTAACAAATTCCTAATGAACCGCCCCCCTAATTAAACACTTCATAAAATCTCCTCACTAACGTGATGTACTTGCAATAACCCTTATCCCTGAGTGGCTTCCGGGCCTTGATAAGTGGTGATCACTGTGTAAAAAAAAAAAAAAAAAAAAAAGCAGAATAGTAGCTCCTCCACAAATGCAACAACAATACTCCATCTTAGGACGTATTTGGCTCTTATATAGGTAGAGTACTGCGTAATGAAGTACAAACACACAAATTGGAGATTAAATTAACACTGTTTTAACTTGCATGTTTGCTAAAACTTATTTTTCCCTTAAACTGATATCATCAGTAAAGCATATTTTTTATCAGCAATACTCCTCAACAGGAGGTAAAGTTTAGATAAGCATTTACCAAGTAATTGGCCCATCGACCAATCAAATGGCTTGGCGTATGAATACAATTTGTTGAACTAGTTTTTAAACATGCCTACACAAGATTTTTCCAGGCATGCAAACAATTCGATTTCAGGATTTTGTACAAAGCAGACATTTTGTGGCAGGCACTTCCAAATTACCAGCTGCCATGGAACTTGCCATGGAGCATGGTTCCTTACATGTTGTGAAGATGTTCTGTTTTTAATCGCTTTTTAGTTTGGACGAAATAAATATTTTTATGTAATAAAAAATACTGTTTTCTTACTCTTTATACATTGCACTAGAAGGCTATTTAGCTGTTTCTAACTTGAATTCAACAGAGTTGTTGACTTCTATGAAAACTCATTTTATGGCAGTCTTAGATATCCACTTCATCTATTCTAGGTGGCCATCTATAATTTTAACAGTTCTGCAATCATAAAATGGTTGAGAAATGTTGATATATTTTACTTACCAGACACTCAATAAGAGAAATGTCATCCAGAAGAAAAGCCAATAGGACAAATGTGGCACCATCTGAGAAGCATGAGAAGCACTCATGAGATTATACGATTTCTTGACAAAAATCTTGCCTGAATCGTACATACGTTCATGTTTACATTGTGTTTCATCAGTAGAGTTTGCAGTTACAACCATAGAGGTCAAAGGTGTAACCAAACCATATTTTACACCAAGTGAAATGACCCGATGTTTAATTAATGGGGTGATCTCTCCCTCCAAAAGTTTATTCAGTGTGAGGTACAACCAAGTATTATGAGTGATTGTTTTTAAAGACTGTATCGTAGTCAGCTTAGGATCAGGTGGCATGTCAGTATTTTCAAAAACAGTATTATTATCCAATTGAAGAATTAATGTTTGGTTTTGGAACCCAGAACGTGTAATTACTTGAAAGTTCACCTTAATTTCAGACCCAAAATTTTTTTTAGATACTGGTCCAGATATAATAATTTCAGATCCTTTATAGTAATTATCAAAATAGTGAGTGGTCAGTTCATTAGTGTTGAAGGCAGAATCCAGATAAGTAACTTGTATGTTCTTCATTAAAATAGTTGAGATTTCCTTGTAGAGGTTTGCAATTTGTAACTGGCTGTCAGCTGCAAAGTAAATTTTACGACTAAATCCTCCATTTTCAGAGGCAAGAGCCTTTATAAACTGAAAGTCACAATTATCTCCAAATCCTAACGCAATTATAGAAATGTCCCCTTTGTTAGCATTTTTAACAGCTTTTCTTATAACAGCTGTTCTAGATTCGCCTGTGGTCGGTTGTCCGTCTGTCAGGAAGAATAATACATTTTTCTCTGTTTTAAATTCTTGTCCATTGAGCTGGTTAACAGATTCCATAAGTGCATCGTAGATATTTGTAGAACCCCCAATTTGAAGGTTGTTCACATATTTTTTTGCATACAATATATTCTTTCTTGAAGCTGGCAAAAAAGAATTTTCTTTGTCATTCATCCATGATACTTTATGATCAAAAAAGCCAAGCAAAAACGAATCATCTTCTGGCTGTAAGGAGTTTAGAATACTCACCATTGCTTCTTTTAATTGTTTAAATTTTTTACCACTCATTGAACCACTTATATCTAACATAAAAACAATATTTTTAGCCATGTACTGATAAGAGTCCGGTGCAAAAAAATGAACAAAATAACCATCTATAGAATAAATCATATTTGGGTTAGAGCTTCGATCAACATCATACTGAACTTTAAACAAACCACTAATTCCATTTTGCTGTTCCTCTAGACTTGGTTCATATTTAATATATACTTCTTTATTGCTAGCATATTCTATTGAAGCCGATTTCAAAGCTGTAATTTGAACAGAGTTATTGACTAACATATCCGATTGTATCTGGGGTACAAGTAAAGCGATAATGTCTTGTGGTTCTTTAATAAATACTTCAACTAAAAAGTCACTGATGGCATGAGTGTTCGTCAAGTGCACCACATGCGAATATTTACCCAAAGTTCGTTGTAAAAGTTCCTGATAGACAAGCTCAAACACACCAACTGCATTCGCTTCAATGTTGACCGTCATGGCAAAAACATTGGTGAAGCGATGTTGTTGTTGAATGATTCCGGCACTTTGACCTCTGCGCACAGTCGCTTCATAAATGCATTTCGCCTCTTCTTTCTCTCGGACTTGTCCCACAGTCACATTTCCATTTATATTCATCGTAAAGTTCGAAATGTAAGCTCTACTTGGCAGATTGACGTAAAAATTGGCAGTGGCTGGTGATTGATATGAATTGTGATAGCGCATCGAAAACTTTGTAGTTGCGTATCTGTACTTAATGTCGCTGGTGACAGCCAACGAACGAAGTGTTGCCTGTAGCTCTTTATTTTCACCTCCATCATAATCATTGAAAGTAGTAGCAATCACATACGAAGATCCAATTAAAAAAAACGCTATCCATAGCGTTTTAGAGATAACCATTTTTTAGAAGTTGAACAGCTCTGTCAACAAAGTTATTTACTGTTTTCAGAATCTGTAATAGAAAATTTTAAAAATGTGAAAGTCCTTTTTTTGCATCAACAAAAATGTTTTGTTTTTTTTTTAAACTGGAAAATTGTATAATTTAGCGTGAGAGATCAGCTTTGTACATAAACTTAACATACAATGCTCGCACATTTATGGACCATTTTAACTTTTTTAGCAAATTTTTTTACCACTGACTATGTCCGATTGGCAGGGCTGTAAAACCAGGCATAATTGCCTAAACAACTAGAACTTCTTCCATCATCACAAAAAAAATAAAAATAACTAAAAAAAAAAAAACGCACTGATTTTATTTTCCATAGAGAAAAAGGAAAGTAAAAAATGGTCAGGAAATGGAGAATCATTTTACATTGAATTTTAGGTATCTCCACAACATTGTGTGAAACGTCAGCATTGTACACATTAACAGCAACGTCATCATTTGGTATGTTTGTGTCAATTTCTATGGATGAGCATTCGCATTATAATGGTTAATGGAAGTAATTTTTTTTTTGCTATGGATAAAAAACAATATAAGACTTGCCTTCTGTAAAACAAATGGATTTTTACTAACGAACTACACAGATTAGAGATAAAATAAAATTAATTTTAACATCTTCTGTTGACACTTATGTATATAAAGATAATGTTGCTTATAGGCTTCCATACTTTTTCTAAAAAAAGGCGCAAAAAATAAAGATCGCCCTCTATCAATTTAAAAAATAAAATCAAAAATTTTTTTAGGCCGATTTTGGATTTGCAATATTTATTATCTCAAAAATCATATTAAAATATACGAATATATTTGAATATTATTGGAAACCTGTATAAAAAAAATCTTTGATTTAGATTCATATCACATAATATTTGAATTTGATATTATTTAAAAATTTTGTAAAATAATTTTAATTTTAGAATTGTGGGTTTTTTGTAATTCAAATAATTATATTACCAAGAAAAAAAATTATCAAGAAAAAGTGGGGTTTTTTTTTAACATAATATTGATTTTATGCCCAATTTTATTTGCAACTTTAAGGTAAGTGAAATAAATAACGGAATTATATATATATATATATATATATATATATATATATAATTCCGTTATTTATATACATATATATATATATATATATATATATATATATATATATATATATGTATATAAGAACAAGTAGTTAATAAAACGTTAAAAACACTTT
The DNA here is from genome assembly GCF_053919585.1 of Euprymna scolopes. Lineage (NCBI taxonomy): Eukaryota > Metazoa > Mollusca > Cephalopoda > Sepiida > Sepiolidae > Euprymna > Euprymna scolopes. The sequence goes on along the minus strand of NC_136523.1, from coordinate 64,446,727 downwards.
GAAAAAGAGTTAAAAACATATTTAATTTTAAAAAGGAAGCACAAAATAAGTGGATAGTCCTTAATCCACGGAATTTCGAAGAAATACTTTCCTTCTCATCAGAGGGTAGGAGTTAGCAAAATGCGGGATCGGTTGCAAAAATATTTGATGAAACTACAAGTACGTCATAGATCTTACTTGGTAACAAATAGTGAAGAAGAGGGAATATGGTGAAGAAAAAGGTGATTTCACGTGAATGGATAGTCTGGTGAATATATATTATATATTATATATATATATAACTTTTTTAATTATTTGATCTTTTCAGCTTTAAAAAATGTTGAAATTTTTATTGCCGACCTACATTTATCTTGTTTCGTTCTGTGTAGCATGAAATATAAGGGGAGTGTTATATATGTATATATATATATATATACGAAGGACATTTACTGTGGGTTGACAGTTGAGGACATTCCGGTAGCTGGGGCTTCCGGTAAGATGGCATTCTGGAAATAAAAGGTGTTTTAAACTACTCAGAGTCAATCTCTTTCCTCATCTCTCTTCCACGGGACATCCTGATTTCTACTCACTCATAATGATATTAAATAAGTATCTGCACGGTAAGACAAACTTATTTTATTGTCACACTCACAAATAGATAAATTTTACTCATATAAATCACATACAGAATGATGTATACAACATGGTATCAGAAGTTTAGAACCCATTTGCTTTGTTGACAAAAAAAAAAAAAATGAATAATAATAAATAAATAAAAATAAATAAATAAAATGGATTCGCATTTTATTCCGCCTCCTTCACCTGATTATTCCTCAGAAAATCTTTCTGAAGACTGGAAGGTTTTTAAACAAGACCTTAAAATATATTTAACGGCAACGGAAAAACTCGAGAAAAGTGACGAAGTTAAAACAAGCATTCCTTTGCAATGTCTAGGCAAACAAGGCCACAGAATTTATAGAAATTTTGATTTTCAAACTGAGGAAGACAGCCTTAAATTTGCAACAGTTTTAAACAAATTTGAAGAATTTTGTAATCCTCGAAGAAATGTAACACTTTCTCGTTTTCAGTTTCTCACTGCTCATCAGAAAGACGCGGAATCGTTTAATGAGTTCATTACTAGGATAAAAACACTCAGCCAAGAATGTGAATTTGGTGAACTCTGTGAAAGTTTAATAAGAAATGTAATAATAAAAGTTACTAATGACTCACGTTTACAAGAAAAACTATTGGGCAAATCTGATTTAACTTTGGAAAGAGCTATAAAAGTGGGTCGAACGGCTGAAATAAAGACTGGAGGTATTACAGAAAGAATTAAAATCGGTGAACTTTACAAAAAAAATGTCCGTAAAAATGGAAAATACTAATCAACCACAACAACGATCCGAAAGTGATTTACCACACTCTTCAAATAATAACTACAGTAACGACAAAATCAAAAACTGTAGATTCTGTTCATTCTCACATTTTAGTGGAAACTGCCCTGCATATGGTCGAATCTGCAATAAATGCAAAAGGCAAAATCATTTTGCGAGTAGATGTCCTGCTAACAGAGTAGTACAGAAAGTGCACCAGGAACAGAGTGAGGCATCTTCTACAGATGATGATAATTATGAAAATTATGATGATAGCAACTCTGCCAAATTCTCATCCAAGGAGAAATAACAAAAATCGACAAAGTTAATGCCTTAGTTGAAGATTAGAACATTAATTTACAAGTCAATGGAGTGAACATACAATTTAAAATGGGCTCCGGCAGTCAAGTTAACATTCTTCCAATAAAAGATTACTACAGATTATCGGTTCGTCCAAAATTGCATTCAACCAACATAACACTATAACGACACAACAATACCAGTTCAAGGTAAGTGTGTTGCTCAAGTAATAAGAAATAATATCAAGTATCATGTCATGTTTGTCATAGCAGATATAGATGCATTTCCAATACTAGGACTAAACACCTGTACTAGTCTCAACCTAATAAAAAAGGTATGCAAAATTAACACAAATAACAATGATTTTCTCTCTGAATTTAAGGAATGCTTTGGAGAACTTGGGATTCTCCCTGGTATTCATCACATCACAATGGACCCAGAAATTAAACCTGTCATAAACTCTCCATGGAATATTCCAGTTGTACTAAAGAAAAAATTTAAAAAGGAACTTATAAAAAGGACAGAGTTAAATGTCATTAAACCTGTATCAGAACCAACAGAATGGCTATCATCACTGGTGGCAGTAGAAAAACCCAATGGTTCCCTTTGTGTATGCCTTGGCCCACGGAATCTTAACAAGACTATAAAAAGAGAGCATTATAGGTTACCAACAGCATCAGACATAATATAGGAAATGGTAGGTACAAAGTTTTTCAGTAAGCTTGATGCATCTAATGCATTCTGGCAGATTAAAGTTGATGAGGAAAGTTCCAAACTTCTCACTTTCAACTCACCTTGTGGACGCTACAAATTCACATGTCTACTATATGGCATACACAGTGCCAGTGAAATATGTCATGCAAAAATAGCAGCTGTCATTGAACATGTTGAAGGATGCAGAAACTCACAGGATGATATCATCATTTGGGCAGACACGCCAGAACTCTTACAAAAGAGAACTACTGATGTTCTGAATGCTAAAAGGAAATCCGGCATGAAACTAAATCAAAGTGTCGGTTCAACATAACTGAGTTGACATTCCTAGGACACAAAATATCCAGTAGAGGGGTTGAACCTGATGACAAAAAATGCAAAGCGATCATGAACATGCCAGATCCAGCAAACAAAACAGAACTCCAGCGTTTTCTAGGCATGATAAATTATTTAGGAAAATTCATTCCTAACTTATCAAATGAAACTGCACCTCTTCGCCTCTTGCTTGAAAAAGATAATATGTGGTCTTTTGATAAACCACACAAAGAAGCTGTTCGACGACTAAAAAAATTAGTTACACAAAGTCCAACATTAAAATACTTTGACCTAGCACTACCCATCAGAGTCTCTTCAGACGCATCAACCCTGGGACTTGGGGCTATGTTGGAACAAAAACACCACAATAACTGGGCTCCAGTGGCATTTGCTAGTCGTTCTCTTACATCAGCTGAGGGCGACTATTGCCCGATTGAACTGTAAATGTTGTCTATAGTATTTGCATGTGAACATTTCCATGAATTCTTATATGGGCAACGCTTTCTAATAAACAATGATCACAAGCCTCTCAAAACTATTGTCACAAAACCAATCTCTAAAACCCCACCCAGAGTACGTTTCCTATTACGCTTACAGAAATACAATTTCGAAATTGAATACACTCAGAGCAAACTAATGCACATTGTTGACACACTCAGCTGTGCAGCACAAAAGTACAACAATCCAAAAATCTCTGACAAAAAAATGAACATTTTTGCCTACTTCTTAATTTCTTCAATACCCATTAGCGACAAACGTCGACAACAGCTCATAACTCAGACGGTTAATGATGAAACATTACAACAACTGCAACAGCAAATTAAATCAGGACGGCCACAGCATCGAAATAATCTCAATGCCTGTCTTCAACCATATTTTAATTACAGAGATGACATGACATACTAGGAAGGACTACTATTAAAGGGTCAACAAATTGTTGTTCAACTAATATGCAAGCAGAAATGCGCAGGATTTTACATCAGACACATCTTGGTATTGAGAAAACCAAATTCAATGCTAGGCAGTCTCTTTTTTGGCCAAACATGAACAAAGAAATAGAGGACATGATAAAAAATTGCGATTATGTCAACACTATAGCAATCGACAAAGTTCAGAGTCAGAAATATGGCATGACATTCCTGACTAACCATGGCATAAGGTTGGTACAGACCTCTTCAGGCTGCGGGGGAAAGATTACCTCATGGTAGTGGATTACCACTCAATTTTTTGTATTCAGCCATCTCACTGATATAACTGCATCAACAGTAATAACCTTTACAAAACATATCTTCTCGAGCCATGGTATACCCAAACAGGTAATATCCGATAATGGCTCCCAATTTAAGTTTCAACAATACAAGGAATTTGCTACAAAATGGGATTTTTTCCATGTAACTAGCAGTCCAGAATATCCACAATCTAATGGTCTAGTCGAGAGAACCATCCAAACAGTGAAAAAAAACACTGCACAAATGTTTCCAGACTCGAGATGATCCATATCTTGCTCTACTAACCTTACATACAACACCTGGCAAAAATAACTCTCCTTCACCAGCAGCTAAACTGATGAACTGCCAACTGAGAACACTTCTTCCAAGCATAAGAAATAATGGTTATGATCTTTGCAGATCATCCCCAACTAACATGCAGAAGGTAAAACAGCATATCAGCAATAAGCATGTGCTGCCTTCACTAAAGATAGGGGATCACATCAGAGTACGTGATGGGAAAACTTGGTCCAGGATAGGCAAAGTGATTGAATATTGCTCTCAACCAGGGTTATACTTGGTACTGATGGATAATGGCAGAAATATACACCGAAACCGCCGAGATCTACTGCTAGTACCTCGTTCAAAGTTACCAACAGCACAACCTTACCCTGACACAATATTTGGTTTAACCAAGCAAGTTCATCAACCAAGATCAGGAGCACCAAACCCAGCAACTCCAGAGTTAGGAGTTCGATCAAGGTCAGGACGACCAATACATCAACTCAGATGCAAGATTATATATGTTAAGTGAACTTGCATTTCAATAGCAAAGGACCTTGGGAGGGGGGAATGTTATATATATATATATATATATACATATATATACGAAAGACATTTACTGCGGGTTGACAGTTGAGGACACTTCCAGTAGTTGAGTCTTCCGGTAAGATGGCGTTCTGGAAATAAAAGGTGTTTTAAACTACTCGGAGTCAATCTCTTTCCTCATATCTCTCCCACAGAACATCCTGATCTCTACTCACTCATAATGATATTAAATAAGTATCTGCACGGTAAGACAAACTTATTTTATTGTCACACTCACAAATAGATAAACTTTACTTATATAAATCACATACATAATTATGTATACAACAGGAAGGGTAGAAGAACTAAAAAAAAAATATTTCCTCTAATATATTTAACGAAACCTACTTTTATTGTGTAAGTTTATTTAATAATGAATAATTTTGGGAAGATATGACTATTATTTAATTTTTGGGCGGACGTTGTCGAGAATGCCCCCCCTCTAAATTCCAATATTTTCACTTTTTTTAGGGACAATTTTTACGACGTGCCCAGCGTATTATAAACATTCCAACCTCCCCATGTTAAGAACGGCTTTCGGAATACCCCCAACCTCCCCATGTTAAGAACGGCTTTCGAGGTTGGGGGTGGTGTTTATTCCGAAAGCCGTTCTTAACATGGGGAGGTTGGGATGCTTATAATAAGCTGGGGCACGTCGTAAAAATTGACCCTTTTTTCCTGTTAATATCATCGATTACAAACTTAGGGTTTATTACATATGGGGAGGGGATTAAAACTGTGGCGCGAGTTCGAGGTACCTATTGAATTTATGGCACTTCTGCATGTCAATGACATGAAACGTCCGAGATGAGTTATCGACCCCTGCTTTTTGCTCTATCGGTCGTTCTGTTCTGTGAACCTCAAATATAAACAAGTGCTTCCGAGAACGCAAAAATATTTAATAACGAAATAAAGAACAAGAAAATATATGAAAATCAAAACATTTACTTAATTGCCCTTTTTCTTGTTTTCGACAAGTTTTGCAGGGCGTTCACATGTAACCTCCTAAAAAAAATAGTGGAATCTTATAATTCATACATTGGGGAAAATGTCTTAATATCCAGAAAACTACTTGTTGATCGTTTCCGGGTCTTTCGTTATATGCCAGAGGCGCACCCGAGTAACTTCGTAAAAATCGCGGGTCGACAAATACAGACATGCCAAAAAATGAAACAAAACATAAACGACTCTAATTTAGATAATTGATTTACAGAAAATAAACAAATTTAGTTAAGAAATAAATATCTTATTTAATTTAAAATTAAACTAATATACTTACTTTATTGTTGAAGACGGAATCGACTAATGTCGATGTTACATGCAATCGAAGGATTCGCAGAATTTTTTTGATGTAAACATTAACTTTTTTAATTTTATTTTTGCTATAAACTTTTCGTTTCTGCTTGTTTAATTTCAGTTTATAATTTCTTCTATTTGTATTAATGATTTATTAATGGTAATAATTAATTAATACGGCGAAGAAAACAACAGGCGACAGAAACGAGAAGGTTTACAGTGCCAGCCGGTGATAGCTGAAAAACAGTCACCTGTGTATTTTTTTTCAAGTCAAGAAGTAATCAAATACGGGCTTGTTTATGTCTTTTTTTTTTTTTTTTTAAATTTATTTATTTATTTATAACTTATTTTGTGAATGTCTATATTTTCGCTGGATTTTTATTTTAAATACTTATTTATACAATAACTGATTTTATAATAATATTGTTAATATTTTATTAAAAAATAAATAGTTTGTTTTGTTAAATATACCAAAATACGCACTTTTTTCTTCTTAAAAGCTTCGAGAAATCGTAATACTGGCGTATAAGGAGTCTCCAAACTACGGCTAGCAAGCTGGTCCGCCAAAATTTTTATCCGGCCCGCGGAACCGGAACTCTTATGGAAAACGTAAAGATATTTAAGACAATTTTTTTGGTATTATTTGTGAGAAAATAAAAATAAAAAAAGGAGATTGCTTACTTGGTGGCGCCGGCCTCGAGGGCGGAATTCTAATCTGAGTGGTTGAGAGAACGAGTCTCTTATAGACTTGGAGGAGTAGGGGGAGGCACTATTCTTCTGTTATAAAAGAATTGTGTCTCTGACTAGCGCCTGTTCTGTTAACGACTCTCTTCCTCTCAACGCTACGATTATTTGCTGCGATTATTTTGTAAGTTGTTTATCTCCTCTTTGTCTTTTTCCTTTCCTTCTTCTTCACCGAGTCGGATTTTCTTTTTCTTTTTTTTTTTTGCTCTACTTTTTACTGTTTTTATAACAGTTTTGTTTGAACATTTTTTAACCGTTTTTTTAACGGTTCGGCTATGGCCGCTGCTGCGAGCCAGACGCCCATTATTGTTGACACCATGGAGCAGGAAAGTGCCACACCTTCTTTGTCTAACACTTGGTCTAAACCCCCCAAAATCGACATTGACGTTAAGGACTTCGTGGAAAAGGCAAAACAATGCCTGGAACTCGTCAACGACACCGGCTTAATTGTCAACCTGCCCAAACTAGAGGAGATTAGAAAAAAGTGCCTAACACTATTTGTTGTGGACAGGAAGACTAAAAAGGTTATCAGAGCAACAGCAGACATCGTCATCAACCTCTTGGCCACAGCAGGAGTTAGACCCTTACGCATCATTAAATGTAAGGGTTATAATACCTGGAACATTCTTCTGAACTCTCCTGAAGAATGCATTACAATATCGCAGAAAGAAATTATTACAGCGCAATACATTCTGAGGACCGAATATATGGGGAAACGACAAACTACGGTTTCAGTTTTCCACGTCCCACACCACATCGAAGGAGAACATCTCGGTGCCTTCTTTTTGAAATTTGGAGAAATGGTATCCGTCCAAGTTGACGAGTTCCATGGAATATGGTCTTTTGACATTCTCCTCGATAAAGAAAACTTCACAAACATTCCTTATTTCCTAGAAGTAGGAGAAGAAAAATTACCCATTATAGTAGCTGGCAGGAGACCAACTTGTTGGAACTGTAGTGAAATTGGGCATCTGACATCGGAATGCCCCAAAAAAAAACCCACACCAAACCCCAAAAGACTCACCGGACAACACCTGGGAAGCACAACCACCACAAGCTTTCCTAAACTTACCAGCCACGATACAACCCCGGATGAACCACTCAGAGGAGAACCCTGGCAGATCGCCCCCGGGAAGAAAACCCCTGGACGCCTGAGCCTCGAGCAACAGAGAGAGCAAGCCATGCTCAAAAATGACCCGGGAAAGGATAAATACCTCGAAATTGTTAACCTAAAAAAGAAACTGGACTCTCAAAAAAAGAAAATACCCCAATCCCCGTGCAAATCACCTCCACCAAAAAACATAAAATTAATAAGTCAGTCCCCCACTACATCCAAAACTCCTTCTCCTTTCAAAATGCCTCCTCCAGTCACAACTCCCATTTCTCCCAAAATATCCAAACTAACACCACTAAGTCCCCTTAAGAAACACAAATCCTCCACTCCTGTTACAGCCACCTCTAAGTCCCCTCACAACACTCCTCCTGCCTCTCCTGAAAAAAACCCTACTGACCCTACTAACATGGATACTACCCCCGCTATTGAACAAAAGAAAAAAACCCTCTACCTCCCTGGAAAGGATATCTGTATTCTTAATACAGCTGCTATTAATAACAGCAAAAACCTAAAAGGCCCAGACCTAGGCAAGTTAGCCGATTTCAGGGAGGTAGGGGGGAAGCTAATAGACACCCCCACCAACTTCCCCAATGCAAGACGGGTTTTAACCGTAATAAGAAAAAGAGAAGAAGCTAAGGACCTATGGCAAATGCTGGAGGAGGCAAACAAGACCTTTAATCTTTCCCCTCCCCTAGCTATCTTTAAAGACTCTGATATAAAAAGCCTAAAAAAATGTTGTGTTGGGAGGGTCCCGGTTAAAATGCACCCCTCCTTGTATAGGATAGTAAAACTAACCTATCCCCTGCATGTCGGCGGTATCTCTCGTGACGGACTCATCGATACTGCGATGGGTACCTATTCCCTCACGAGAGCTGTCGGCACGCTCACGACCGCGATGTTCGTTTCTGGTACTCAACCCTAAGGCACCACCATGGATCTCAAGCTTGCTAGTTTAAATGTCCGAGGGCTAAGGGCCGACTCGCGCAAATGGCGCTTGAGTTTGGACCTGCAGCACCTCGGAGTGGATATCTGTTGTGTGCAGGAAACCCACCTTATTCCTGGTGACCATTTGGGTGCACTGTCTAAGACCTTTGAGGCTTACTCAGCGCACTATAATTCTCGCTCGAGAGGGGTTTCCTGGCTAGTTAAAAGGTCTCTAGATGCGTCGTGTGACCCGTGTTACTTGGATCCGGAGGGAAGACTATGTGTTTTGGATGTTACCATAAAGGGTAGGGCATTACGTCTTATTGGGGTTTATGCGCCCAATAGCCATTCTGAGCTGGCTGGTTTTTTTCGGCGGATCGAGCAGTTCATAGATGTTTCCAGAACGGTTATCTTAGCGGGAGACTGGAACGCCGTCCTGGATCCCGAGTTAGATCGATTTGGGTTAACATCTAGGGGAACTAACAAAGATCGGGATGCTGTTGTATTTCATGAATTTGTGGATAAGTTTGATCTTATCGACAAATTCCGAAATGAAAAGCCCCGTGACTTAGTGTGGACTTGGACAGGTAGAGGCGGCTCCGATTCGATACAGGTCTCGAGCTATATCGACCGGTTCTTAGTTAGGCGAGTCGACGTAGGAGTATTGGATTGTCCAAGTTTCCACAATATAGTTTACTCGGATCACAGACTTGTTCGTGTACGGGTAAACTTAGATAGACCTAAGCCTAGATTAGCCGGTTACTGGAAGCTCAACACGTCGTTGTTCGATGTGAAGGGCTTCCGTGACGGGCTATTACTAACCCTACAGCGGGAATTGACGGGGGCAATTATTGGGAATAAGTGGTGGGTAAAAGTTAAGGAAGCCATTAGGTCCTTTGCTGCTGACTTTAGCAAAAGACTCAATCTAGATTCTAGGGCAGCTAAAGTGACACTAGAGTCTAGACTAGATCGGGCGGTGGAGGAGGGGGATAGTGCTAGCGTTAATATAATTAGGGCTCGGCTTGCCTCCCTTGCTGAAAAGGAGCACCAAGCCTTAGCGATTAGGGCTAGGTTAAAAAGAATGCCCCAGGAAGCAACAAACATGGCCGCTGAACTGCGTGCAGAGGAGCTTAGGAAAGCGGCTAATAGGCACATCGCTCGTGTCACATTGCCGGACGGGCGTACCGTGACCACAAACCAGGGTGTGCTGGAGGCGTTTAGATCCCATTTCCAGGAGCTTTTTTCCATGGAACCCGGTCTGTCATTAGAACAGTTTGACACCTATTTGGCTGACTTTTCTCGTCTTTCGACGACCGAAGCGGCTAGGTGCGAAGGTGGCATAACGGAGGATGAAGTCATTGAAGCCTTGAAGCGGGTCGGCCTTAATAAGTCACCGGGGATCGATGGTCTTCCCTACGAAGTGTATTTGAGGTTGTCGCACATCTTTGTCCCCTTGCTGACGGTTTTGTTTAACTCATGGTTTAGGAACGGCTCAATCCCCAAGTACTTTACCATGGGTGTGATAAAGCTTGTTCGTAAAAGCAAAGATGGTGGGGATGGGTTAGGTAATTTCAGGCCCTTAACGATGCTTAACGCTGAGTTAAAGATTTTGGCCAAGATTCTCGCAAATCGTCTGCAGCTTGTCCTGGCTCGTCTTATTAGCCCCGAGCAAACGTGTGCCGTGAAGGGCAGGACAATCCAGGATAACTTGCACTCGATACGCCTGATGATAGAAAAAGTCGACACTGAGGCCGCGCTGATCAATTTAGATCAGTCCAAAGCCTTCGATAGGGTTGACCATCGGTACTTGGGGGCTGTTTTATCGGCGGCCGGTTTTGGCCCGCAATTTTGCTCTTGGGTTCATCTTCTCTATGCTAACCCCGCGGTGATGGTAGAAGTAAATGGGAAGAGGTCGAGACCCTTCAGTTTGTCACGTTCCATTCGTCAAGGGTGCCCGTTATCACCCATGCTATATGTGCTTGCGATCGAGCCATTTTTGCGCAGGCTAAGGGTGAATCCGGTCCTACGCGGAATCACTTTGCCAGGTGTGGATGCCCAGGCGAAGTACTCCGCCTATGCCGACGACGTAACTGTGCTTGTAACGAGCAGTGCTGAGATTAGTGTCGTCGGTGTAGAAATCAGATTGTATGAAACGGTAACAGGGGCCAAAATTAACTGCGACAAGTCTTCAGGTTTGCGCATTGGTGCCTGGAGGGGTATGCCCCTTCAGGGGCCCTTTAGTTGGAGTGATGGGCCTTGCAAGATACTCGGCGTCTGGTTTGGTCCTGACCTCCAGCTGGAGAAAAATTGGTCGGAGGTTCTGAAAGCGGTACGGTCTGCAGCTTCACGGTGGATCAGTAGAAACCTTTCATTAAAGGGGCGAGCGGAGGTGTGTAATACTCACATCTATCCAATCGCTATTTATCGTCTATCAGTGCTTCCAATCCCGTCAGATACGCTGCTATATTTGCAGAGGGCTCTTTTCAACTTCTTATGGCTTGGAAGGGCCCCTAAGGTCTGTCGCGATGTCTGCTACCTACATCCTTCTGAAGGCGGTCTAGGTATGCCAAACGTGGAGATTCGGCTATACACGCTACGGCTCTACTACCTAGATCGAATGTGCACACAAGATAGGGAAAACGGTGGCCTCTGGATGGAGGACACCAAGAAAGCCTTCCCGGCTTTGAGAGGGGTGCACTACTCCGAGGGGGAGGCACACAGGTTGCCCCGAGGTGAATGTCCCTTCTATCGCGAGTGCCGGCGCGCACTGAAGTCCCTCTTAAGAGTGAAGGAAAGCCTCTCTAACACTCTGCTGTTGTCCCGAAAGGCATTATATCGGGTTTTAGTGAGGGGATCCGTAACGGATGTCATCGGTGGGAGGCTCCCTTTGACGAAGGAGCAGCTCCGCTCAATCTGGCCTTGGGCGCCTGGGTCAGGATGCCTCACTAACGACGAGGCTTCCCTGACCTGGCTGGTAATTCGGGATGCTCTATGGGTCGGTAAGAGACTCCACTCAGCTGGCTTGGTGGATTCGCCTATTTGTAAACGGTGCGGCGATGAGGACGAGACTTTATGTCACGCCTTCGTTTATTGTCGCATCGTGGCGCCGCTGATTGAGTTTGTTACAGGTCTCATGGTCCGCATACTAAACACATCCTCATTAACCTTGGTTCCTATTAATGTCTGTAGCAATTAGGCTCCGACAACGGATAGGCTCAGAAAAGATTTGTGTTTGACCTTGCTAGCTGTGATGAGAGGTGTTATCTGGAACACACGTATGAAAGTGGTCTATGGATCTGAGGACTTCGCTCCCCTCGACCTTATACGACTCTTCCGTCATTATTTAAAGGATCGTATCAAGGCCGAGAGAGTTAGACTCTCTCCGTCAGACTTTGTTGAAAGGTGGGTGTCAGTTGCGCGTGTGTGTCGGGTGAGAGAAGCAAGTCTTGACTGGTTCTTGGATGTTCCTTAGGAAAAAGAATTTTGGGTGACAGGAACGAACGTCAGCCCTGACTCGTTTTTAGTCCAGAGTAGGTCACGATATAGGCAAGAGTAGGACCATTATTTAGGCTTCTTTGTTCATAACCTAGCTAGTGTGTGATAGCGATCATTAGGCCCCTTTTAAGTTTGTCCCTGCGTTTTTTTTTTTTTTTTTTTTTTTTTTTTTTTTTTTTTTTTTTAACCCCACTCCCCTCCCAAATTAGGTGACAAATCGCTTGATTTGCCAGAGATGCGGGTCCCCTTTCGAAGTTTTCGTAAGAGGTGTTTTAAATAAAGCGTTCGGACCCGCATCACCCTTTCGACTGGCGAATCGGTGCATCTGCCATAGTTTAACAACGGGGGGGTCTTTTGTTACTAACATTGTAAATATTTCATTTTTATTTTGTATATAAAATTTTTATCTTCCCAAACCCCCCCTTTCTTATGGGTTTTAATTAGGTTATCATGGTATGATGTTCTTATGGTGATTGATGAAGGATGTATACGCTGATGGATGTATAGTATGAATGTGGTATTATGGTGCAAGTAGAGTGAAAGTAGGAACTAGTTAGGTTAGATTAGTTAGCACTAGTCAGAGAAGACCGTCCTTTCCCCTCCCCCATCTTCGGCCTTGTGCCAAATTTTTCTGAGTTTTTACTATGTAAATTTTCCGAAAATAAATACCTTCTGTTAACGACTTACTGGTGAACGGTTGGCACAAATTAGTTACTCGCTGCTCGCCGTACTACAAAACTTGTTACTCGACCCAGTAGGGGGGGTCGCTTAGGGCATCCTTTGCAACCCCTCGGAGCTTACGCTATCACCGGGTAATCTACTTTACCCTCTAAATAGTTTTTTTTTCCACATCTTGCAAAGGATTTGCTGCTTACTCTTTCGTCGGTTAACTACTGTCATGAACGTCACGAAAGAGCAGCTCCTACGCAGAAGGGAGTCATTGACTCAGAAGATTCAGGGACGACTGAAGATGTGTCGTGATGGAGTTAGGTCATCGGCGTACTCATTCTTAAGGACGGAGATTCAACAATTCATTGTCGAGTTAGAGACTTGTATCACACAGCTGGAGTTAGGCTCCTTTGATGAGAGTACACCTGCCGAGATTGAGGGTGCTTGGCTGCCTCAACTAAAGGATTATTATGAAGACTTGGGCGATTTGGATCAAGCATACCGACAGCCAGAGCCCAGCCCTTACTCAGAATCTGCCTTTGAGTTCTCAAGGGCTTCTGCAACTACCGGGAGAGGTTCTTCCTTCATTGTTAAACCCCCACGTATACAGATCACAGGGCCTACATTTAGCGGACAGGAAATGGAGTCCGACCGCATGAGTTTCAGAAACTTCTTGACTAGGTTTGAGAACTGCGTGATCGGCATGGCCAATGATGCCGAGAGGTTGAACTTCTTGAAGTGTTCACTCTCAGACAGAGCCTTGAGGCTGGTAAATCACCTGAGTTGCACTGACACCAATTACCAGCAAGCCATGGCTATACTGAAGAGGGAGTATCTGGACCTGGATGAAATCATTGACCAAATATTCCAGGATATTCTGGACTATGTACCAAAGAAAGGTGGAGCCCTTTTTGAGCTGGGGGACTTCGTTTCCAGGACGGCATCGCTGTTGGAAGAGCTGGGGAATTCCTTTTCGTGTGACTTTTCTGTGGACGATTCTGGCGGAGCCAGACTGATGGCTAAGATTCTGTTTAGGAAATTTCCTCTCGAACTGAAAGGCGAGATAATAGCGCTAACAAATAGACGGGTGCCACCTTTGTCCTCCATATTGAGACTAACTGGAGAAGCAATAAAGAGATTGCAGATTAAGGGCGGTGTCTCCACTGCAGTTACATCAACAGTAAGACAGAATACGTCTCAAAAGTTTGGTAGGGGGAACGCTATTACTCCTTCTTTTCATGTGGATGTGAACAATGCAACTTCAACCGGGTATTCCCGCACGTTGCCACCCATTCTCTCAGTTACATTCTCTTGTGGACCAAAGACAGTGTCAGTGAATTGCCTACTGGACACGGGTAGCGGGCGGACATATCTGGCGGCAGATGTACTGAGAACTTTGTGCCCAATCGAAACCCTTGGTGTCAATTGTCAGCTGAGATTGTCTACATTTCTAGGTGAGTGTCAGCGTGGGTTCACAGAGGTAGTCCTGGGAGTTGACTTGGGTTCTGGAAGGACAGTGACATCTCCTGTCTTGGTAGCCGATGGTATGGACTTGTCGGTTCGAGTGGCCAACCTGGAATCTCTATTGCGTGTCTTTCAGGATGCAAAATATGCTTTGGCCGGCCAGTTTGAGACCGGAAAGGATTTAATACCGATCAAGGGAATAATTGGGTTAGACCTGATTGAACACCTGGACTCCTTAAAGCTGATCCCGTGTTTGAATGGATGGGCCTTTGCAACCCCGCCTGGATTGGTCCCGTTTGGAGCAGTGGACTCTTTTTTCTTGGAAGATAAGCCCCTCTCTGAGGTTACTCACCTCTCGTTTAATTCGGTAATGGAACATACCCCCCAGGTCGATTCATCACATTTATGTTTTGTCCTAGACACACAATCAACATACCTGGATCCCATGGCGGAGTGCTTTCCTGACAGTATGGTACAAAGAGGACTAGAACAAATGTTTACGTTGGAATCTCTGGGGCTTCCCAGTCAGGAGGACTTTTCTGATTACGATAAAGTTCAGATGAAGCGATTTGAGGAAACGGTAGAGCTTCGGGATGGAAGCTATTATGTGGAGCTCCCCTGGCATCACGATAGATTAGCCAGAGTCCCCTCTAATCATGCAACTTCCTTGCATGTTTTAGACCGGGTAGCAGCAAACTTGACTAAAAGAAAAATATATGATGAATATTTGGAGGTGTTTCGTCAGCAACAGGAGGACGGTATAATTGAAGAGATTTTTGTCTCCCCTCAGGAGTTCGACAAATATGTGTGGATACCACATAGACCAGTTTTCAAGTCGGACCCTACGGCAACTACCAGGATAAGACCAGTGTTCAACTGTAGTTTGAAGACAGGAGATGGATTATCGCTGAACGAAGCAGCATATTCTGGCGTTAACTTAACAGGGGACATCTTGAAGTTGTTGCTGGCCTTTAGAGCCAACAATTATGTGCTACTAGCAGACATTCGCCGAGCCTTCCTAATGATTCGGCTTAAGCTGGAGGCGGATAGGAACCGGTTTTGCTTTTTTCTTAAACAAGGAAATTGTTTGCGCTGCTTCCGCTATACCACCTTGATATTCGGGTTTACTTCCAGCCCATTTGTGTTGGGGTGCATCTTAAAATTACATGCGGCAAAATACCCTCAAGATGCTTGCCGCAGAATGATGGAGGACCGGTTTTATGTGGATAACCTTGTGGCATCCGTGGCAGACGCGAGTGAGCTTACTACATTGTATTCCCTTGTTAGAGAGCGTTTGCTGGAAGGGGGCTTTATTATCCAGTCATGCAACTCAAACAGTCAGGCGCTCCGCAATAGGATGAAGGAGGATGGTACTCTAAGTATCCATGAAGAGGAGTGGGAGAGAGTACTGGGCTACCGATACTCCCCACATTCGGAGGAGTTGTATGTCGCTCCGGTAAAGTGCAATCCTGACGTGACAACTAAGAGAGGTGTTCTTTCAGAGTCAGCTAAGGTCTTCGATCCGTTGTCCCTATGTCTCCCGGTTACTATCCGCAGTAGAGTGCTAATCAGGTCCATGTGGAAGAATGGTGCAGGTTGGGATGATCCACTCCAGCCAGCGATCTTGAGCGATTGGAGAGAGCTAGCCAAGGACCTTTCAGGGTTGAGTGATTTCCGTTTTTTGCGCAAGGCGCTTATGGCAGGGCTACCTGGAGATATGTACCTGTTTTGCGACGCGTCCAAGGAAGCATATGGGTTTGCCGTGTATATCGTACAAAATGGTCGGTCATCCTTATTATTTGCGAAAGCTAAGGTGGCACCTATGAAGGACAAGACTTTGCCTGTGTTGGAACTAATGGCCGTTTTCCTCGCCTTCAAGTGTCTCCCCACAATCCTGGACAATTGTGAAGGATTTGTTCCCGAGAATTTGTGTATAGCCACGGATGCACAGGTGGTCTTGTCCTGGATTTTATCTCAAAACATGGCTAGCAAAAATGTTTTTGCAAAAAATAGACTTAAAGACATTCTGCAGATGAAAGTGGAGTTGGAGTCTCGCTATGGCTTGAAGACTCTCTTCAGATATGTTGATAGTACACTCAACCCGGCGGATTTGTTAACAAGAGGATTAACATTGAGAAAGTTCCAATCCAAGATGGAATTTTGGTGTTCAGGCCCTTCCTGGCTATGCGAAGGAATATCTCAATGGCCAGGACAGGATATGCCCTGTTTGAGTGAGATATGCCAGCGAATGACCCGCAGTTCAGCAAATTGTTCCTTGATCCATGATCAAGAGTACACTTCGGCCATACCTTTTCAGAGGTTTTCCTCATTCTCTGGTTTACTGACTGTTACTGCCTTGGTGTTTAAGTTCCTAGCCATCCGATTTAATCGACAATGGGACTACAACTCTAAGGCAGCGATCTACCTTATGAAGACAGTGCAACGGCAAGAATTTCCCGTGGAAGTGGAGTACCTAAAGGAGCCGAGTGGTAAACCCATGCCAGTTAGGGTTCGTGCTCTGGATCTTTTTCTGGACCCTGACGGTTTGATTCGATCTAGGGGAAGAATCAACCAATCTTCCCACTTTGGTTATGAAGTTAAAAACCCCATTCTGATAGGGAAACATCATCCTGTTACCAGACTCATCATTTTAGATTGTCATGAAAGGTGTTGCCACCTTGGAACTGGGTCAACTCTAGCGGAGTTGAGGCGAAGCGGTTATTGGGTCCCGCAGGGTCGACAAGCTGTGAATAAGGTACTGGCTGTTTGTGCCAGATGTAAACGTTATAATTCAACGCCAGTGACGCCGAATGCTGCTGCTGCCCTGCCGTCGCACCGTACCGATTTCAGAGTCCCCTATCAACACACTGGGATTGATTTTACTGGCCATCTTTGGGTGAGTGACGGGAAACGAGATACGAAAATGTACTTGCTCCTGTTCACTTGTTTGAATATCAGAGCAATACACATTGAAGTAGTTCCCAACATGAGCGTACCCTCTTTCTTACAGGCACTGGTTCGATTTACTAACCGATATGGCGTTCCCGAAACCCTTTATAGTGACAACGCGAAAACGTTTATAGGAAGTGGAAAGATTTTCGATCGTCTCTCTCTTTTTACGGACTATCAAAGAAAATACGGTCCTTGTAAGTTAAAACTTAAAACCATTCCCTTGTTCTCTCCTTGGTATGGAGGAACATGGGAGCGATGTATCAAGACCATGAAGAATTGCCTATTTAAGATTCTTGGCAGGGGTAGATTGGATTACTTTACCCTTCTGACAGTGTTATCGGATATTCAGAGGTCTGTTAATAACCGGCCTCTTACTTACCAGGTGTCAGCCGACAAAAATGCTACTCCAATTACCCCTAATATGTTCCTTAAGCCCAATCAGAGCCCCGGGCTATTGATACGACTGGATAGAGAGGATAGAACAACCTTGTTGCCTCCCAGCAGGGAGAGGCTAATTCAAACCTTGGAACTTAGGGACCAATGTCTGACAGATTTCCACAAACTATGGTATGAGGAGTACCTGCTAGAGCTGGGAAGGAAGATTCCTGGTCGATCCCGACTCAGTACAAGAACCCGCCTCCAGAAGGATGATGTTGTGCTGATTAAGAGTCCTTTGAAACCCAGACCGTTTTGGGTCTTAGGAACTATTACTGAACTGATTCCAGGCCATGATGGTGTCGTTAGAGCAGCACGTGTACAAAAAGGGGAGGGCTTGGAGGAAGTACATTCCCTGAAACATCTGTACCCCTTAGAGCTTTCTAGGACTCCTGAAGGACCTCCTGTTGCGGAGGGAGGGGAGACGTTGGATTCACCCCCTAGTGTTGAAGAGCAGGTCTGGTTGTGTCCCCTGTGCAGCTCTCCGCAGCAGAATCAGAATATGATCGGGTGTGACTCGTGCGACGATTGGTACCATTTCCGATGTGTCGGTATCGACTCAGAACCTCCCAACAGGCAAAAGTGGTATTGCCCAGAATGTGCGCCCCTTAAAAAACGACGGGGTAGACCTAGCCTGCTGCCTGCTTGATTGATATCTGGACTGATCGACTACTGCTATATTGTACTAACAGTTGTTTTTTGATTAAGTATTTTGGTGGTCTGTCATTTTTATGTAACTTTTTCTTTTTCTTTTCTCTCTCCTACCTTTTGTTTTTTTTTCTCGTTTTTGTCGGGAGTGTGTGAGAAAATAAAAATAAAAAAAGGAGATTGCTTACTTGGTGGCGCCGGCCTCGAGGGCGGAATTCTAATCTGAGTGGTTGAGAGAACGAGTCTCTTATAGACTTGGAGGAGTAGGGGGAGGCACTATTCTTCTGTTATAAAAGAATTGTGTCTCTGACTAGCGCCTGTTCTGTTAACGACTTACTGGTGAACGGTTGGCACAAATTAGTTACTCGCTGCTCGCCGTACTACAAAACTTGTTACTCGACCCAGTAGGGGGGGTCGCTTAGGGCATCCTTTGCAACCCCTCGGAGCTTACGCTATCACCGGGTAATCTACTTTACCCTCTAAATAGTTTTTTTTTCCACATATTATACAAACACCGTGACAGCGTTAGGGTTAGGGTTAGGATTAGGGTTAGGGTTAGGGTTAGGGTTTAGGGTTAGGTTTAGGGTTAGGTTTAGGGTTAGGGTTAGGTTTAGGGTTAGGGTTAGGGTTAGGGGTTAGGGTCAGGGTTAGGGTTAGGGTTAATTCGCTGTCACGGTGTTTGTATAGTTTTACCATTTTTTTTTTTAATGGAAATGTATGAAAATAGTGTGGTGGTTTTTCTTTTTGTTCAGAAAATGATTAAAAGAATGAAGTTTTGCAGAACTAGTTTCACTAACAAGCAAAGCAAAATCGTATAAAACATGTTCAGGTCATTATTTGGGGGGGGGGGGTACTTTTCTGCGCTTGCTGAAATAATGACGTTATGGCAAATATGTATTTCAGCAGCGTAAATTATTTGACAAAAATTTATAAAAATTATTTTTATATAAGACACATTATTAGACCATAAGGGTGAAATAAAAAAACAAAAAACAAATTGAATTTTTCCAATATTTTTTATTAGACTAAATGCACGACAATCGAGGCTGCCATCTTGTTTGGAAATTTGGCCTTTCTGAGGTTTGTCAGATTGGCCTTTTTGAGATCAAATTTGACCCTTTTTACGCTCTTACATGGAACCATGATTTTGGCCGCCGTTGTTTGGGGTTTCTTTTTCTAAATGGGCACTTCAAGTGCGTAAATTATTGTTAAAACATTGGTGACCATTTTTTTTTTTTTTTTTCATACTGCCATTTTTTTTTTTTTTTCCAAATTATTAGTATTAGTATTTTCATGGGACCATGATTTTTGGTGTCCATGTTTTATTTAAAAAAAAAAAAAAAAAAAAAGAAAAACATAATAATTTGGGAAAAAAGTATGGCAATATGAAAAAAAAAAAATGGCCACCAATATTTTAACAACAATTTATACACTTATGAAATGCACATTGAGAAAAAGACATCCCAAAAAACCTGGTCCTGGATATGACCTAAAACTATATCCGATCATGAGGCCCCACCTTTCGAACCTTGGGAAGTGTGGAGCCACCCTTTAATTGCCATTGCTCCCAGGTCCACTCTGACCCGGAGTGGTAGTACCTGTTAGGGTCCCAACTATGGGTTAAATAGAATGTGACTTTAAAAAAAATATACTCCATTAAAAATCATTCCTCAAAATAACTAGATTGGGCATTAAATAACCTGAAAAGGTTGATATGCCGTAAAACAAAAACAACCAACCAAAAAAAACGCGGCCAAAATCATGCTTCCATGCAAGAGGGTAAAAAAAGGCCATTTTTGGCCTCAAAAAGGGCAATCTAGCAAACCTTAGAAAGGCCAAATTTTCCAAACAAGATGGCAGCCTGGATTGTCGTACATTTAGTCGAATAAAAAATGTTGAAAAAATAATAAAAATTAAATTTTGGCTGGTTTTATTTCAGCCTTAGGGTCTATTAATGTGTTTTTTATAAAAATAAATAATTTTTATAAATTTTTATCTGTTAAATAATTTACACCACTGAAATACACATTTGCGAATGTTATTATTTAAAAAGCAATTTTTAACATGGGGAGGGAAAGGTTTTTGTAACTATTCTGTCATTCCACCTAACAATTTAATAATAAAAAAAGATATCGTGAAACTTGTATTTAACTTGAAAATATTATTTAAAAATAGCACAATAATATAAGTGCATGAGCATCATTTAAAAATAAAATATTATTTTGGCCCACATAGCTCTAATAACTCAGTAATATGGCCTTCCGTTTGAAAACTTTTGCGACCTCTGGCATAGATGATACATCCTAAGTAATTTATCTTTATTTGGCGACATTTAATAACGGGAACTACACTATTTGTTGCTGACTTACTTTATGCGGAAAATGTGTCTCTATGTCTAACAATGGTTATCTTGCGGGTCATAGTTACCAAGGTACTAAAAAAAAAATTCATCAATAAAAACAAGAAACGAGCAAGAAACGGCCGTCTAGAATATATAATAATTTAATGAAAAAAAAGGTAAAAAAAAGATTAAAAAAATAAGAAAATGTAAAATTTTAACTTGCGTCTGCAACTGATAAATTTGTCTCTTTACAGCAGACCTTAAGTAATTATATAAAAAAAAAAGCAGTAGAGAGAAAGAATAAAGAAGAAGGAAAGAAAGAGATAGACAGAAGGAAGTCACTTACTGAAGCGCTTTTTACAATGGACGATCATATTATGTTTTTATGTGTGGACAAAAATAAGTCAACATAAGTTACTTACCTTTAATCGTCGCAATATCTCTTTTCGGCGTAGGGTAAATAAATCCATGTTAGTTCCTTGTAGATGACAAAAATAAAACCATGAATGTTCAATCAAAGTTCATTTGGTAATTCCCGTAATTTTGTCTCTTTGGAAGCTGAGTTTCCACCACCTCACTCGGCAGAATTTCCTTTCTTATCGTGCACATCGAATTTGACTTTCCATTTGTAATCCGGCTAAACTTAGCCTCGCAGCATTTCGACCTCATGTATGCCATTAAACAACTTCTTCATTCCTAGAAGAAATATTCTGTCTTTTACCCTCTAATGCATGAACGTTACTGATTTTTATGTCTTTACTGACATGTCTTCTTCTTTGACTTTTTATAGTCTAGTCACGACATCTGGATAAACATAACTTTTACTTGGTATTAGCTTATTTTCTTGGTTAGCTTATTTCCAAACTTTCTTGATTTCCAACTGTTTTAAAGTCCAGTTTAGACTATTTCTAAT
The DNA here is from genome assembly GCF_053919585.1 of Euprymna scolopes. Classification (NCBI taxonomy): domain Eukaryota; kingdom Metazoa; phylum Mollusca; class Cephalopoda; order Sepiida; family Sepiolidae; genus Euprymna; species Euprymna scolopes. The sequence goes on along the minus strand of NC_136523.1, from coordinate 64,424,976 downwards.
TTTTACATCTTTTTTGACAGCGACAAAGTTCACACGTCCCACACCAGTGGACACCGAAACCTCAACTGGCAAAATAACACATATCTTCAAAAACCAAGCGGGAACTTCCCAAATCAATCAGCGAGTAAAATTCAGTCATGTGATACAATCATCATCATCATCACATCAGAAATAGATAAAAGAATAAGAAAGAAGAAGAAGAGGAAAAAGAGTGGAAGAAAGATTAAACAGGAATAAAATTCCAACAACTTTTAAACTGGATTGTTTATTCTTTTGGTTGAAAGATGATCTTGGATGAAGTGTTCTCAATCTCATTTGCTGTGGTTGAGCATTGAAGACACAAGGTATGATTTTAATTGTATGGTTTATGATTTGTTGATTTGCATTTAATAGCAAACATATTTTATTTGTTTGTGACATACAAAACAGAGCTCCCTCCCAGGAGGGGAGGTAATGCAACAGTACAAACCTTGTCACTCGACTATAAACTGTATATGTACAATCATAATAACATTTTCCTTGTCTTGAATGGCTTTTTGGACTTTTAACATAAAATTTTCTTCATTTTTTAACGAAAATTTAATAACTTTTTCCTATTGCTTGCTGACTAAAGATGTTAAATAAATTTGATAATGTCACAATAGATTTTGTCATTCAATTTACTTATGACCAAATGTTTTTCTTTCTACAACAATTCCCCTCCTCCCCTAACCAACCACTATGATGTCACGTGATAAAAGTGAAATGCTTACCCAACTATTGTGACCCAACCACCTGATGGTCGAATTTTACATTAATAACAGTTATAATAGAGCTAAGTTAGAACTTTTATTATGTGAACAATCCCGGCCAATACTCAATTGCTTTGCAGACTCCATTTATTTGCTCGATGACGCAACCAAACTGAAGAAAAGTAGCTTCAGTTAGCAGATTTGAGATTGATAATAATATCTTAATAATAACATTGCTTTACGAAGAAAACAATTGATTTCAAGAGAATAATATTAGAAGTGGTTTTGGCTAAGTTTGGAAGCAGAATCTGACCTTAAGCTCATCTTCCAAGGACGGTCGGTATGTGAACAACTCTGGAAATTTACTTCAATACGTGATTATGCACAGTTGGCACGGAGCCAATCAGAAGAGAAGAGGATATGTTGTAACGACCCTGATCAGCTAGTTTGGACTGAGGGAGCATCATTCCTCACCCATCACTTGAATATATAAATTTATGCATAAGCGATTTTTTAGTCAGTTGGACTGAGTAGAATTGCAGAGAATTGAACAAAATATGCCTGACCGCTGGGAAATATGCCGACTTTGAAACACTGTTCTCTCTCTCTCTCTCTCTCTCTCTCTCTCTCTCTCTCTCTCTCTCTCTCTCTCTCTTGCAAGCTGAATAACCTTAGTTGAATACTTTTGTCACAAATCATATTTTGCACAAACAAAAATAGATAAAACCCTTACTGCTGATAATTCCTCGCTTAACAGTATCACAAACAAAGGCCCCACATCCACGTTTGCAGACACTTGGTGACAACATAAAAAGAAAAGAAATTCATATAATGCTGTCAATTCTCACCTATCAAGATATACAATATACGCAAATTGAATGTGGAATTAGGGGTGACTGTTTTATAAAAAAGAAAATCAACGACTGGAATTTTTACTTATTGCTTCTGCAAAAGTGTTTACATTGCTACTGGACCAGATGGTCAACTTTGGTTATTTTTCAGGAGCTACCTATCAGGAGAGGATGCTGACTACCTCAACGCTGCTGTGGCCTGCTGATCAACAACAATCACACTGGATTGGCGAACTTTTCTTGCTGAAGCAGAATAACTAGAATCCCTTATCAAACTGTCGTGTGGTGAGAGTTATCATAATAACTGTTGAACATTTTGGATGTTCCATGATTAGAAAAGCCTGAAAGATGGAGCGCGTTTGGTTATACTAGTCATCTTCAACTCTACCTTTGCACTTCACAGACTACTCTCACACTAATTTCTAACTACGAACGAAGATCATACTAGATGATCACCCCTTGTCATATCCTGCACATCATTAAAATGCTAGGGACCCCTAAAACATGTAGACCAGATCTTATTCCACAGTAGGTGAGAAGATGGTATAAAAGAGGATAAGGTTTGAAAGATCTTGAAATAGGTCAGCTGGACTGTTAAGTTTTGAGACATTATGTTGAACAAAGATGGTGGCGTAGTTCAGATCAATAAGATGGCGGCCAAGAATCAAATGAGGTCCGTGGTGTAGTTAACGGCGAACTGATTGAATCCAAAATTCGACAATTTTTATGGTAATTTTAAAAGGTTTTCATTGGTTGTTTAGCACAGTCGGTGGTTATAAAAATGATTGGCGAATACATTCGTCTCATACCTCCAATAGGAGTCTTTTCTGTCAGCTCGGTTCGTATTTTGCACTTTGTTATTTTATTGTTATTATACGTTATCTTTTATTGTTAAATTTTTTATATTTGTTAAATCCTTGTTATTGTTTCTTGAATCCAAACTTCTTCTTCCATTGGAGTTGGAATTATCACTCGTCGACAATGGCATTAGCCAGTTGTTCGACGCCGGAGGATGACACCAAAAAAAATATGGAGCAACCAAAAGGAAAGTCAGAATGGGCTAAGCCACCTACTGTCACTATCAACGTGGAAGAATTCATTGCTAAAGCAAGAGAATGTACAGAGTTTATCACCAAAAAGGGAATTATACTCGAGCAATCAAGAATCGAGGAATTCTCAAAAAAAACAATCCTGCTATTCGTCATTGATCGAAAAACCAAAAAATTAATAAGATCCACCAAATAACAAGTCACAAAGCTGATAGCAACCGTTAATATGAGACCAGAAAGGATCACTAAATACAAAGGGTACAACACCTGGAGCGCTTTGTTCAAAACACCTGAAGACTGCTTAACTTTATCCAAAAAAGAAATCATTACAAAAGACTTTATTCTCAGAATGGAGTACAGGGGTCGCAGAAGGACCACAGTCTCAGTTTTCAAAGTCCCCAGTGTTGTGCCGGGAGAGTTTCTATATGCCTTTTTTCTTCATTACAGAGACATAACCAATGCAACAGAGGACAAATTTAATGGAGTATGGTCCTTTGACATCCTGTTAAATGAGAACGCGTTTTTAAAAGTACCTTACTATCTGGAAGCAGGCCTGGAGAAACTACTCATCGTAGTAGCAGGCCATAGACCGGCATGTTGGATATGTGGGGAGATAGGGCACCTGACTTTTATTTGCCCTACTAGGAAGCCGACTCAACCAAACCCTAAAAATAGGGTTCTGGAACACCTTAAACCTCCCAAGATAGGAGAAGCCATCAGAGATGACACCAACCCCTCAGCTTCCCCACAAAAAGATACAGCAGCAAAGACACTAACCCCCGACGAATTTGAGACCAAATTTAATACCCCTAATAAATCCCCTAAAAAAAAACTTACGCTAAATCCTTAACAGAAGCAGAAAAAATCGAAGCAATCTCTAGTAAAGACCCAGGGGGGAACAAATTTAAAGAACTAATTAACCTAAAAAAAAAACTTAACAAAGAGAAATCCCTGAATCCTGTTTAATAACTAAACCTACATCCTTCCCTAAAGAAAAACGCTCCCCAGCAGTAAAAGTACCGGCCCCTGTTAATTCCCCAACAATAGACCCTCAAAAAACTATGACAACACTAGGATCCCCAAAGAAAAAACAAACATCTTCCAAACGCTCCCCTTTTACTACTCCCTGTAATATACCCCAAAATACACTCCCTGCCTCCCCAATGAAAACGGACATGCCGCCGCCATCTCACCTGCCTACCCCTGTCCCAAGTTCTGAGAAAAAAAGGCAAAGGTGTCCTTCTGTCGAAAGAGAAACACGCAAAAAAACTCTTTTTACACTGGAAAGGAGGTTTGTAAAATAACACCTGACAGAAAAGCCGTAATGAAGTCACATAAGAAGAAAGAGTATAGGGCCCTCCTTTCTTTCAAAATATTAGGAAAGAAAGATATCACGAATCTTGAAAATTTCCCTAAAGGTAAAAGACGTTTGACTGTGGTGAGAAACAGAGAAGAGGCTAAAGGCGTATGGACAATGATGGAGGAGGAGAATAGTGCTTTTAACGTTTTCCCTCCTCCAGCTTTCTTTAATGACAACGACTTAATCCAAATTAAAAATCAGTGTGTTGGACGGGTCCCCATCAAACTTCATCCATCACTATATAGGGCAATCAAATTAACTTTTCCTTTGGACATCGGCGGTCTGTCCCCTGACAAAACTTGAGGCCTCCTGAAGACAAGAGCCATTCATTTCAATTGATGCCAGATGTGGATCAGAATGTTGATGATGTAAAGAGAGAAGCTTGGTTTTAGATGCATTAAAAGTAACCAGCCACTCCTTTCCCCATTGTACTATGTGCTCAAGATCAGAGGAGAGAGAATCGGAGAGAACTTGGTCGTTTACTGTCTTAGATGTGCTACCATAAATGGTAGTGTCATCAGCATAAATATCTACAAATGATATAAGGATGTGATTTGGAAGATCATTAATGTAGATCAGGAAAAGAATTGGGCCCAGGATGGACCCGTGAGGGGCACCAGCATTAATACTGTGAGCTTCTGATTTCTGCCCCTCAACTACTACTCTTATGAACCTATCAGAAAGAAATGATTTAATAATTGAGAAGACATTTCCAGCTATACCATAGCTGGAGATCTTGTGAAGTAAACCTTTATGCCATACCCTATCAAAGGCCTTAGATATGTCAAGAGCAATTGCCCTAGAAAGGTTACCTCTGTCGAGAGATTTGCTAATCCTATGCGATATAACTGTAAGGACATCTGCTGTAGATCTAGCAGAACGGAAACCATATTGAGTGTCACTAAGAAGGTTATTTTTGTTGAGATGGTTGATTACTTCGGTATTTAACACAGATTCCAGCAACTTACTCATGACGCACAGGAGACTTATTGGCCTGTACTGAGAGGGGGATGAACGATCACCTTAATTTTTAATTAAAGGCATACTGATGAGATTTTCCAGGGTTATGGGAAGCAATTCTCCTTAAGACAATGTTTAAACAGTTTTGTAAGTATGGGTGCTAGTTCTGGTTGAAGTTTTTTGAGTACTATAATTGGAATACCGTCAGGGCCGGTTGCTTTACTGGAATCAAGGTTTTTGATTAGCTTGGCAACATCACATACAGATATTTGTATATCACATAGTGTGTTTTCTGATACAGGAGCAAATATTGGAGGTTGGCAGCCTTGGTCGCAAAGGGTAGAATTAGCTGCAAAGTTCTTGGCAAAGAGTTTGGCTTTGTCTGATGCTGACGAGATTACCTCAGGTCCATTGATGATAGTTGGGATAGAGCAGGATTCTGTTTGCTATTTGTCAAAACTGGTGGGAACCAAGCTGCTGCTCAGCTACTTTGGACTTAACGGATTGAGCATACAACTCTCTTGCGTTCTTTATTACTTTCTTACAATGGTTGCTGGCAGTCCTGAAAGCAGCTTTAGTTTCCATACATCTATTACGTTGGAAGCAGTAGAAAAAGTGATTTTTTTTTTTTTACATGGAGGTCACCACTTATCAAGGCCCGAAGGCCACTCAGGGATAAGGGTTATTGCGTGTACAGTAATCAATGAGATAGTATTGTAGTAATCATTAGTATTGGAGTTTTGATAGAGTGTCTTACTTAAGGAGGCGGTTTGTCAGGAGTTTGTTTATGTTGGACTTGAAGACGTCCAAGTTGTAGTCAGGTGGGAAACAGGCAAGCGGCAGAGAGTTCCACTGGCGTGCAGTTCTAAGAAAGAAGCTTTGCTCATGGAATCTACGTTGGGATTTAGGCACAGATAAAGAGTGGGGAAAATTGTTGACAATAGTTTCAGCCAGACAGGTGTTTCTCGTGAAAAATTGGCGAGAGGGGATGAGGAATTGGAGCTCAGACGAGCACCTGCCATGGAAATAGCGATAAAACAAAGACAGGCTCGCAACATCTCTTCTGTGGGAAAGAGGTTGCAGAGAAGAGAAAAGGGCATCCCCCACTAAACCACGAAGTCTATTTTGTACTCTGTCAAGGCAGGATAGGCTGTTTTTGGCAGCTCCTGCCCAGATGTGCCAGCAGTACGCCATCCTTGGACGTACTTGGCTTTTATACAGATAGAGAATTGCATCAGTAGTGAGATATCTTCTGGAGCGGTAGAAGGATCCTACCATTTTCCCAGCGTCCCTGGCAACAGATTTGATGTACGTGTTCCATTTCAGATCAGGAGTAAAGGTCAAACCCAGAAGCTTGTCAGAACATGGAGTCTCTCCAAGACGAGAGCCATCCATTTCAATTGATGCCAGATGGGGATCAGAGTGTTGATGATGTAAAGATAGAAGCTTGGTTTTGGATGCATTAAAAGTGACCAGCCACCTCTTCCCCCATTGTTTCTACATCGAAGACTCTAATCTCAGCACTGCTCGTTCAAACACAGTCACGTCGTCGGCATAAATGGCATACTTTACCGAGGTAGAGCGACCTGGCAAAGTAATCCCGCGAAGGATCGAATTCACCCAAAGCTGGCGCAAATATGACTCAAGCACCAGCACATACAACATTGGGGATAACAGACAACCTTGACGGATAGATCTTGTTAACATGAAGGGTTTCGACCTCACCCCATTCACTTCCACCATAGCACCGGGGTTGGCATACAAGAGGCGAATCCAAGAGTGAAACTGGGGACTAAAACCCCCATTTCTGTGCGCAATGGCAGCAGCACATTCTGGAGAGAATCATGGCTGGTTGAGATGTTTGATTATTAGTGATTAGCCAGAACGCTGAGAGACTGGAATGAAACGCGTTTTATTTTCTAGTCTTACAAACCAGAACTCCTTGGCGGCGAGCCCAAAGCCGGAAGTAGAGTTATGGGAGAGGAGTGGGAGGAAGACTGGATGGGGTATCACTATTGATACTACAACACTCCCCTCATCATCGGTCTTGCTTGAGTGGGTCAACCATTCGACATTGTGAACATTGAAGTCTCCACATACGTGAATGTTAGCTGAAGGATAAGCAGATAGGACCTGGTCAATTTTCTTAGATATGCTTTTAAAGATAGTAACTCCGCTGTTGTGGGGGGCGATAGAGAGTAAATATAAATGCAGTAGTGTGAGCTAAAGCAACCTGTAAGCACATATAGGGTAAGTTAGGATCTTCCCTGGAGATGTCCCTACCACATGGAAAGCCATCTTTAATGTAGGCACATATTCCATGCCCATGGCGATCTTGGGGGTCAGATTTAGAAGTTAAGTTAGAGTATCCTTTAATTGCGAACTCTTCTAGGGAAATAGCCTGTCCAATGCCAGTTTCGCTTAAAAATAAAAGGTCTGGTTTAGTCTCCTGTAATTGGGTTTCAACCTCTGGAAGGTTAGAACGTAGACCCCTGATGTTGGAGAAGGAGACATGGTAGTGGGGGGTCGACGTTGGAAGTTGGAGAACCGGGTTTAATCGTGTATTTTTTCTTGAAACTTGTCATGATTAAATTTTGGAATTTGTTGACTAGGTCGTCAGATTTACTTAGAGCAGGACAGAGAGAGGAAACTAAGAGAGAAAAAGAAGTTTCGACATTCTGCTGATTGACACATCGCCAGTGTTACATTTTACAAACCATAACATCGAATGACGGAGTTTTGGAGGGTTTTTGAACTCATTTTCAGGAGCTGTTCACCAAGGAGCCTGATCTGACTATTGAACAGTTTGACACCCATTTAGCCGACTTTTCTCGCCTTGAGGCAACCAAAGCGGCTAGGTGTGAAGGTAGCATAAAAGAGGAAGAAGTCATTGAGGCCTTGAAACAGATTGATTTTGGCCAAGATTTTAGTAAATCGTCTGCAGATTGTCTTACACCATCTAATAAGTCCCGAACAGACTTGTTCTGTTAAGGGCCGGATGATTCAAGATAATTTGCACACAATACGCTTGATCGTAGAAAAAGTCGACACAGAAGCCGCACTGATCAATTTAGATCAGTCCAAAGCATTCGACAGAGTAGACCATTGTTACCTAGAGGCTGCTCTTCGCTCGGCTGGGTTTTAGTCCCCAGTTTCACTCTTGGATTCGCCTCTTGTATGCCAACCCCGGTGCTATGGTGGAAGTGAATGGGGTGAGGTCGAAACCCTTCATGTTAACAAGATCTATTCGTCAAGGTTGTCTGTTATCCCCAATGTTGTATGTGCTGGCGCTTGAGCCATATTTGCGCCAGCTTCGGGTGAATTCAATACTTCGCGGGATTACTTTGCCAGGTCGCTCTACCTCGGTAAAGTATACCACCTATGCCGACGACGTGACTGTGCTTGTAACGAGCAGTGCCGAGATTAGAGTCTTCAACGTAGAAACAAGTCGTTATGCCAAGGTCACAGAGGTCATAATTAACTACGTTAAGTCTATTGGCTTACGTATCGGTGCCTGGAGGGGTATGCCTCTTCAGGGACCCTTTGGTTGGACTGTTTTAGTAAGACTAATTTTTTTATACTTTTGGCTAAGAACAGAGTGTAGTATCTGTTCTGATACTATACTTTACCTCACCTTTTTTGTCCTCGATCATTAGAGGAGAAATCCTTCTAGACTTTTTTTTTTTTTTTTCATTCAATTTTTACCCCAAACAAGGCACTGTGCCACTTTGAAGCAGGGGGCTACTATTAGGGACTTAATTAGCGGGGTCATTATGAAGGGAGAAGAGTAGAAAGATGTTTGTTAACATTACACTTGAACTTCTGCATATCATTGCAGTTGGGAAAGCAGAATCCCGGAAGGGAGTTCCAAAGACCCGCAGTTGTGGGGAAGAAACTATTGGAGTAAAAGGCTTTCTTGCACCTAGGGATCTCTACTGTAAAGGGATGAGACTTATAGCTTGTCGGGTTTGAGGCAATTTTTATGTTTGTTCCTTTCCAGAGTGCCCCTTTTAGGGGAGTTGGATTTTCATCACATTAAAAACCGACATTGTGTCAAACTCTGCCCTCGTGAGTAAACAAGTGAATAGGAAGATTGATTTCTTGTATATTTTTTTTTTTTTTTTTTTTATCCTTTTCTTTTTTCGGTTTGTTAACTTCGTACAAAATGCTCTATTAGTGATTGAACAGACGATACTGAGAGTAAGGTGGAGTTATTTCATAATTAGTATATCATTTTTTCCAGTCACAACAGGAAAGTAGGATTATATTTCTGTGTGTGTGTGTGTGTGCGCGCGATCGATGGTGTTAAGTAGGGACTGCCAAAAGTCACCACAGAATTACCCCACCCTATTTGTAACACAATGTAGCTTTATTAATATTATCAGTATAACTTTTGTACCATTTAAAAGAAGGGCAAAATAAACCAGTAATAATTTTTTTTAAATTTTTTCCATCGAACGAAAATAATGAAATTGCGAGACAAAAATCGTGTTTACATAATTAGCGCTTTAAAATAACGTTCCCATGTAGTAGACATTCCGAAGTGAAAACATACCCGTATTTAATAAATCTAGCAAAAATCAACTAATTGTCAGATTTTCGTAAAATTTTCGATACTTATCCATTTTAGAATTAAATTACATATAAAATGCAGTTTTCGTAAAATATACGAGGGGAAATATTTTTTTAGTGCGTGTCCCCCCCCCCATGTTTATTTTTTTCGAAATTCGAACAAAATATATTTAACTCTATCGAAATTTCTATTTATTATGAAATATAAGAGTTCAAATAAGTAAAAAATATTTTTTTTAATTTAAAAACACATATTGAACAAAAATTTACCTTGAAGTTGCAATTAAAAAATTGATATAAACTTAATATCATTATGTGTTTTTTTTAATAGCGTTTTTTCGAATTAATATATACTATAATCAGTTGAACTGCAAAGAAAAAGAAACTTCGTAAACATTAATTAATTTTTAAAAGATTAAAACGCTTAAAATTCCATTATTTCAAAATGTTCCGTTACAACATAGATTTTCAATTAATTGTGTTTAATTTTTTTTTAATATAAACATGACTCTTGTCAGCTATTTTATCGCCAGATTAAAACCAATTTGAAAATGTTATTGCAAATATTAGGCATTTTGTAGCGCCCCCCCTCATTTTGTTTGTCTCTTTTTACCGAACAAAATATGGAAACCCGTAGGTAACCAAAAGAACATTCAGTAAAACCGTATTTCATATACAAATGTTTATAATATTATTAATCATTAAACTGTGTAAATCTTAAAACCTAACAAAAGTATAACAAAGATTAATTATTAATTGCAGCTTGAAGAAGATAAACAAAGGTTTTAAAAAATCATTAAATCGCTTCTGCTTTTCCATACACAAATCTGACGTCACGGAAACATGCGGTCCAATCTTCACAATCGTTTGGCAGTCCCTAGTGTTAAGGACAAGGTCTATAAATTTAGTAAAAAAAATCTCTATTTTAACATTAAAATTATAATTGTTTGCTTTTTTTTTTTTTTTCAAAGCGAGCTATATATATATATATATATATATATATATATATATATATATATATATATATATAGATAGATAGATAGATATTACTTCGTCTTGATTCGAACCTGTACTTCCGTTACTATTCCTTATAGTCAAACTACTAGATGAGCAACCCCCGTCTCCCTCTTCCAACTTGAGGTGCCGGCGTTCTAATCAACAATGGCCAGTCGTTGCATTCGTCATTTTTCTACCAACCGAATTTCATTGGGATTATTCTCAAATTCTTTCGGTAATAATGTATCCAAATTCATCTCTGAGACACATTTAAAAGCTCCATGCCGGTTTCATTCAAATTTTTCTCCCCGAAATTGGCAAACTAAAAAAAGAAATCTGTTGAAAATTGGAAGCGGTGTCATTCTTGCGGGTACTTTATGTTACATGGGAAGCCCGGGTCGATCTGTGGCACAATGTGATCAGCCGCATTTTAATCAAATTAATAATGTCCCTCCCGAAGGGAAAATTACCCTGGACGAGGCCATACTTCTGGCCAGGGATCTCATTGAAAGGAAAAAGGTGAGTATTTTGTTTTACTTTTGTTTACTACACCGGTTTACCTTTAAAAGCTATTTGTGATGATAATAATAAAGAAACGGTTTGGCTTCCAACTTTTGTCTCATTTTCCAAGTGGTGATAATACAAATTGAGTATTTTTTACTGAACGAAACAAGACGAAAAAAAATGTTAACGTGACATTTATTGGGTGGGTTCCTACTGGTATTTTGTTTAATTTTCTATTTTTGAGCGATTATCCAGATTCAGACGATGTGACCCTGACCCTCTCTCGTGTCGAACATTGTTTTCTTCTCACACAATACTAAACACTACTTGTTTGAACTAAATAAACGTTTTAAAACAAGTTAAAACACTAAAACCTTATCCAGCTAGGTAGAAGAGTCACTTATTTTTCAAGTGACAACATTTATTTGTTGTATATTTGTTTTTTTTTTTTGTTTTTAATTATTTTGTTTTGTTGTCAAGTGAAAAAATGCCTGAAAAATTAATACACCGTATTAATTTTTGCAGATTTTTTTGTAAATATTAATTAATTAAGTAACAGAAATCGAACCGTATTTTTTTTTTTTTTTTTTTTTTTTAGCTATGATTTTCAAGTTACATTCAATTTTTACGCTATCTTTTGTGCATTAAATTGTTAGGTAAAACAAAACGCGGTGCTTCTGCATCATTCCACGTGCAAAGCTTCTTTATTAGAACTACACGCCTATGGAATTGTCTTCCGTTTTCCTGCTTTCCAGCTGATTACAATATGGTTGTCTTCAAGTCTAACGTAAACAAGTTTTTGATGAGCCGTTCCAATGTTAACTTATATGGAACGGCCAACGGCGTTCCATATAAGTTAACAAATTCACCAAATTTCCATTACTAACGATTACTATATTGTCCAATTTCTACTGTACACTCTTTAACCCTTATCCTCGAGTGGCCTCAAGGCCTTGATAAGTGGTGGGTGATGATGCCCATGTAAAAAAAAACAACAAAAACGCGGTGCTTTTTGTGCACTTTTGCCACCGCGCTATTTTTAAATAGTTTTTTTCAGGTTAAATTCAAGCTTCACGATATCTTTTTTATTATTATTAAATTGTTAGGTGGAGGCACAGAATAGTTACAAAACACTCTCCTCTCCCCATGTTAAGAATGGCTTTCAAAATAACGTTATTATTTCAGCACGGTGGCAAAAGTGCACGAGTACCAAAAATGTAGTTGAAGTAAAGTCACTATTACGTACTGCCTTATGTCGAAATTAGTAAAAGATCTAAAATTACGAAGAATAATGAGCAGACATTCGTTTTTTGCATTAAAAAAAACAAACAAACAAAAGAAAACGCTATCATCGCAGCCATTTTCTAATCCGAAATCGTGTAAAACAAGGGAGGTAAGTCAATTTGCCCCAAATTAGCCACAAGGAAACATAAAACTGTTTTTGTAATTAGTTTTGATGCTTCTTCGGAATAAAAATGAAAATCGAATTATTGAATTTTCATTAAAAACCAACTTCAATTTTGCGGCTTTTGATTTTCGTTTTCATTTCGAAGAAGCACCCTCTAAATTAACCATAACCTAAGTTTTAGATTTAGATCGGCAAAAGTCGGCTTGGTTCGGTTTAAGTAGTTTACCAGATTATCGAAAACAAAAAGGCAATATATATTTGTTGGAGGTGCTCAGTTTCTAATCCAACGTTCTAGTAAATCGATCACCCATTTTAGAACCACTCGACGTTTTTAATCCAAATTTCGCGAATTTAGTCCCCCCCCTTTTTTTTTTAAAGCAGTTTGGCTTTTTTTGTTATGAAAATCAAATTATTGGTAATGTGTACTTCCAACGTGCGCGGCTGCGCCACTGTTTTAACCCCAACTTACGATGTAACTGTAATTTAATATTATTATTCTAACCATTTTTTACCATTTAAAAGAAGTTTAAAATAAACTGCTAATATTTTTTTAAATTTTACAACATACAAAAATAATGAAAATGCGAGGCTAAAATCGTGTTTATGTTATCGACGCTTTAAAACAACGTTCCTATGTAGTGACGTTTTTGAAGCCGTAAAACATACCCATGTTTTAAAAATCTAGCAAAAATCAAATAATGGCCATATTTCCCTGAAATTTTCAATATTTATTCATCATTAAATAAACTTACATAATAAAAGAAGGTTTCGCTAAATATATTAGGAGAAATAATTTTTTTAGGCGTTCGACCCCACCACCATCACCACCATGTTTCATGTTACGAAAACTAAACAAAATAAATGTAGGTCCATAAAAATTTCAACAGTTTTTAAAGCTGAAAAGATCAAATAATTAAAAAAAAAAAACGTTATTTATTTCACTTACCTGTAAATAAAATTGGACTTAAAATCAATATCATTGTGTTAAAAAAACAAACACTTGATAATTTTTTTTATCAGTAATATGATTTATTTGAATTACAACAAAAATATTCTAAAAAAAAAATATTTTTAAAAAGCTTTAAATGATATTGGTGCTTAATGCAAAAAGTGATCCGCGCTACTTTTTAAATCGTATTTCCACGTTTAATTAAAGTTTTATGATGTTTTTTTTTATTCAATTGTAAATACAATACAGAATAGGTACAAAACACCCTGCACTCCCCATGTTAAGAATGGTTTTTTAAATAATAACGTTATTATTTCAGCACGGATCACTCTCTGCATGAGTACTATGATATTAAATTCCAATATTCCTTGATATGAAGTTTAAACAAAGATTTTTTTTATAACAGGTTTCCAGTATTAAAAAATATATTCATAATAGAATATATGACTCGTGATATAATAAAAATCCAAAATCTAACTAAAAAAAAATCCATTTTGATTTGATTATTTAAATTGATAGAATGTGAACTTTATTTTTTGCACCGTTTTCCAAAAAAGTATGAAGGTCTTTAAGCAACATCATCTTTATATACATAAGCGTCAGCAGAAAACTTTAAAATTATTTTATTAATTCTCGTCTGCATAGTTTGTTAAAAAATCTATTTGTTTTACAATGTAAATATGAAGATCCAATAGCAAAAAAACGTTACTTCCATTAATTATTATAGCACCAATGCCTATCCATAGAAATTGACAGAGAAAATAGTAAACACATGAAATGATGATGTTGCTGTTATTGTGTAAAACGCTGACATTTTACGCAAAACTGTGGAGATACCTAGTGTACTTGCTGTAACATTTAGCATTAATAAATACACACAAGACTGAATTAACATGGTAACAAAACATGTAGTGGTTAAGATCGCACCAAAATGGCCGCTCTCCCACTCTGTATTTATGCTGAATATCCCGGAAAACCCGCTACTCCATAATTAGTCCCATTGGAATTAGTAGTGTAAGGAAAGTAACGCTTCTCAATATATTCCATTCCTTCAATCTTACTTGGAATCACAAACATAATCGTTCAATTTTATGGGTGGTCTCTAAATACATCCTGACCTGCGAGTGGGTGATGCCGGTTTCTCCACCACTGCTGCAGCTTCATCCGTATGTCAGCTCTAAACTTTCCTCAGGAACTTCAGGTGTGCTGGAATTCTCAAGATTATTTGCCTGTATCTTAGGCGTTAATTCCTTTGCTACCATTAATGAGTTTCACATGTTTTCGCTGGTCCACATGTCTCCTTACTATCCCTCCACTGGTCTCCACTTCAAAATTCACTGGTAATCGTACCTTCAATCCAGAGTACATGATCAGCTATTTTAAATTCACAAAGTAGTTCCATTACTTTGCTCTCCCTTTCCATTTTATTTTTCATGTCCAGAGCTTTGTGTTTGGCTTTACCAAATGAAACGCTGTTCTTAACTGCCATTTGAATATCAGCTCAGCTGGAGAACCCCCAGTTGATGACTTGGGTGTTATCTCCTATAGGTGAATAAAAGTCTGTTCACCTTGGTTTCAAGTGTTGCTATGTGGTCTGTTTGCATCCTTTTAAGCACTTCCTTGAATGTGTGTACACTGTGCTCTGCTTGTCCATTCGAAGACCGGTCGTAATGAGCTATAAAAATGTGCCAAATTCCATTGGCATCCATGAATGCTTTGAATTCTTGACTTGTAAAGTAAAGGCCATTATATTACTCACGACCAATACCGGCAGTGCATGTGTTGCGAAGATCTCATTTTCTCAATCGTGGACATCGTAGATGTTTTCATCATGCATATCTCTGTCCACTTTGAATGAGCATCCACTAATATCAAAAACATGTGTCCCAAAAATGGAACCGCATAATCTATGGGGATTCTTTCCCATGGCAAACTTGGATATTCCCAGCAATGAAAGGGAGCCTTGCTGGGGTTACTTTGATTAAACATGCAGATTCCACAAGCTTTTCTGTGTCAATATCAGCATCTAGATTTGGCATAGCTGTGAACAAAGGCCTTCATCCGTACAATCCCTATGTGTGTCTGATGCAATTGCTGCTAGACTTTCACTCAAAGTCTGGCCAGAATTACAACCCTATTCCCCCATAATACCACACCATCTTCACATGTCAACTCTGTTCGCTTGTTGAAATAGGGCTTCATTGCTATGTCTGGGATGCACTTGCTCCAGCTATTCATGATGTATTCGTACACCCGACTCAAAGTAGAGTCTCATCTCGTCTCCATTATTATTGCCATCACAGCTACCAGAGCGTCAATCAAATTCATCATGTGTATTCTGTTAGTATTTGGTGTGGCATCTTGTTTCTGTGCATTGATTGGAAGAGGACCGAGGCAATATGCATTTCCATTAAGTGACCCAGCATGATACTTGTGGGGAAAATAGAAACAAACATACAAATAGCCTACCTGTAAAGCACCCACGTGTCTGCCTATCATGCGCGTTGGACAAGAAAAAGAAAAACCAAGATGGCGTCTGCGATATTTAACAGAAACGGTCTCATGTGATCTCGCGAGATTCATGTGGGTCAATGTAATATAAAGTAGGTCGCTTGGAGAAGTGGGGAAGTTTGTTTTTTTTTTCGCCGTACAGACGGTTACTCAATGCATTGGAATGAGTGAAGGAGGTTCCAGTTCTACAATACTCCAACTTATAATTGTAGGCAGCTAGAAAGAGGGCCTAGCGCTGAACCTGGCTGCAGCAAGAGAAGGAATCAGTTTGTGTTCAGCAAATAGCCTCAATAACAGCTTGTTGGATGTGAAAAAAGTAAAATTATTCCCATACGAATATTGGTGTAACTTTTTTACCGCAAAAACCAGGTCCAACCCCTGCTTCTCAATGTGCACATAGAAAATCTGTTGAAAATTGTCTCAGACAGCATTCATGAAATGTAGCATACTGGTTTCTCTCTTCCATTTTATGAGCCATTACAGCTTTTAGTCCATAGGGAGAAGCGTCTACTTGCACTAGAATAGATTTGGATGGGTCAAAATGAGTTAAAACGGGTGCAGAATGCACTTCTTTTTTTCTTCAGAGGCTCTTATTTGTCCAGCACCCTACACACGCGAACGGAGTACCTTTCCTCATTAAGCTGTGAAGTGGTTCTAGTATTGTGGATAAATTCGGTAAATGACTGTGATAATAGTTAACTGCCTCAAGGTAAGCTGTTAATTCTGTAATGTTTTGTGGCGGAGGTGTCCCTGTCATGGCAGCTACCTTGTTTGGAAAAGACGCTGTGCCTTCTTTACTGATTCTAAAACATAAATGTTACTTCAGGGGGGAGAAACTTGCATCTCTTTAATTTTAATCCGACATGATCCAGAGCAGTCAATACACTCTGTAGAATCTTTAGATGACTACTGTTATCATGACCCAAAACTAAGATATTATCCACACACACCTGGCAAAAGGGGGTGTTCTTCAACCTTTTGTCAATTTCCCTTTGAAAAATCTCTGTGGCACTGTGCACCCCAAATTGTAGTTTGGTGGGCTGGTATAATCCCTGGTGGGTGTTTACTGTTAGCAGTTCCGAGGTTTCTTCATCCAATTCCAATTGCTGATAGGCATGGCTCGAGTCGAGCTTGTTAAATTTCTGACTCCTCTCAAAATAGCAAACATAGCCTCTGTCTGAGGTATGGGATCGTTGTCATATGGTGATGCACGGTTTACTATTTATTTGTCGTCTCCTGCAGATCCGGATGTCACTATTATCATTTTCGGCAACCGGTATAATTGTAACACTAAAGAGAGGCCACATCAGACCTGTAGGGTTGATGTGACGTTTCTTTTAGTTGAAAGTAATTTTTTGTTCCCGGACGATGACCGGGTTGAAAGAATAAAAATTATTATTAATTTTTATTTGTGAATAAATTCTGAGCTAAGTCTGTTGTTGAAATGGCGGAGGCGGGAGTGCCTTTGTGGCGAAAAGTTGAATCAAATTCTAGACTTCAAAAGCGAAAAAGAATGCATAAAATATGTTAGCCAAAATACACAGGCGTTTGATTTCCAATGGCCGACATCATAGTGTACATGAACCGGAGGGGTGGGGATTTCACACCCGCAATTGGCAAAACTGAGCCAAAGTTGACCTGTGAATTTGACAAGTTGAAAAGTCGGGTTGTTTTTGATCTAAGGGAAACACACGCAGTGACTCGACATTATGTTTAGAACAAAGAAGAGGAAAAAAAATGAATTGTCCGAAATTTCAAAACAATAAAATAACGTATCGAGAATTGTCATTTGGTGAATCAGGTCGAATGAAAAAAGGGAATTTATGAAATATTTTTGCTCGGATGGGAAAATGTTTTATCCGATAAGTTCAAAGCGACAAATGCATTCTTGGTCTTTTGACGTAAACAAAATGTCTGATATAATAAAATGGCCGACAACCAGAACTTAATTCAAAGATAAACTAAAATCCCTTTGAATTATCAAAGCGAATGATGAGATCAATAGATAATTTTAAAACAAATAAAATCGCGTGATTTGCTTTAATTCAAAGGAAAAATAATTTTCCTGGATAGGGGGAAATTCCATTAGTAAGCCAGGGAGGAGTTAATTAATACAACGTGTAAGTTGGGCGTTAATTAAGGGAGGAGTCAAACCAATTTTGGAAATGGACCAATGAAAAAGGGCCCTGTCGAAGTATAATCAACCAATGAGAAAAGGCCCCGTCGAATTATAATCAAGCAATTTGATTGGTCGATGACGAACATGGGTGTCGTCATCATTCCATAATTGTATTATAAAAGAAGTGCAAAATTAGAGATTAAGTCAGTAAGAAGAACCGAGTAGTAAGTGCAGAACAGAAAAGAAGAAGAGAGAATCCGGAACCAGAGTCACAAGAGGTAGTAAGAGTCAGAAGAAGAGAGATAAGTCTCGGCAGAATCACCTCTCTCTCTCTCTCTCCCCCCCTCGCTTGTTGCCTGATAACTCAACGTTTATAACGTGTAGATTACTTAACAAGAATTACGCAAAGTCCGCAATACCGACCAGGTATTTCAACAACAGAAGCTCAGTTATAGAACTAACTGCTTGCTTGAATTAATTGTCAACTCTATGTACATGCTGTAAATACTTCTTTTATGAATTTCCGAAATATATATTATATTAACTAACCTCCGGAGTTTTGTTGCTGATGTGCGTTGAACCATATATATGTACATTCTTTAATTGCCATTTGTGACACCGTATCCGTCAACGAACACCCAGGATAACTAGACGATCCACGGTAGAACAGGCCTTGAGGACCGAACATCCGAAAAGAATCCCCAACGCCTTAACGAAGAACTCACTGGGTGACGCGACGTACTAACGGTTGGCAGACCTGGTTGCCCAGTTGACATATCATAACTGCACCGACCAGGGTGCAGATCATAACTGGGCCGCGAAAAAGGGTCAAGGACGTGTAAAGGACACGTCCAAAGGTCACATAATGGGGGCAGCACACCTAGAGTACTCCACTCTTTTGTAAATTCCCTGGGTTTTCAGGCAATTTAGCTCTTTCTCCACACCCGCTTTTATGGCATAAGGCGCTGGTCTTGCCTGACAAAATTTGGAATTCACTATCTTATCAATGGGTATTTTCACCTTAAAATCTTTGAAGCATCCCATTTCTTCATTAAACACCGACTTGAATTCTGTAAGAAGCTTTTCCAACTTGAAGGGGAATCTTCCTGATATAAAGGAAACATGGTTCTCCAATCTAGTTTTACTTTATTTAACCAGTTGCAGTCAAGTAATGTTGGTACATTTCACCACCAGCAAAGATAGTCGATGCTTTAACTCTTTCTGCATTACTTCCATGTCTCTGTGTGGTTTCACTAACTCACCAGTGTGTGTTCTTAACTTTACATGACTTTCTTTTAGATTTTGAATTTGGCCAATTTTCTTGAATTTTTCTTGACTCATTACTGAGCATGAGGCCCCTGTATCCACTTCCATGATCACCTTCTCTTGGTTAATTAATACATTTCAGACACCACCAGTACTAATGAGTACTGGTGGTGTCCGAAATGTAGCGACTGTGTACAAATCTAGTTGTTACATATTTATTTCCATTTCTTCTGCACAACAATTTTCCTCCACATTGTTCACCATCCTTCTTTCCTTCCCATGTGTTGTTGGACCAGAAGGCCTGGTCTCTTCTTGTCTTCATTTCTGACGACAATGTCCAATCTGCCTACATTTAAAACATTCCTTGTTTTTAAACTGGCACTTGTCCGCCTGGTTGGCAGTACTTCCACAACATTCTCTTTTCAATGGTAACCTGTGAACGGACGTTTCACTTTCACTTATTGGTGCTCCCAGCATTAACTTGGAATATTTCCTTGCAGATTTCATGGACACTGCTATTTCAATAGCCTTGTCCAAAGTTAGCAAGTTTTCACCAAGCAAGTGCTCCTGTATCTTCTCATCTTTCACTCCCACCATCAAATGATCACATATGTGTTAATTTATTTTTTCTTCAACGTTGCAATGCTCCAACATTTTTCACAGTGTGACCACATATTCACTGATGGACTTCTTGTTTGTCCCTCGTGTTGAACAAAAACGTTCATGTATCTCGTTGGGGGCCGGCCTGATGTGTCTCTCTATCAGAGTACACAGTTCTTCAAACGTTTTCTGCTCAGGCTTGTTTTTGGCTAAGCCCCTGAGGGTAGAACAATGCTTGGCACCATTGGATAAAAAATAGCATGCTTTTTACCTTCACTCACTATACATCATTGACAGCAAAAAAGAACTTTACTCTTTCAATATAGTGTGACCATTCCTCTTTCACACTGTTCCATTCTTTGAAATGCCTGGCAATGCCATTTTATCCATTCATGGTTGACGCAGCACTTTTACTCTGGTTCGTTGGGTTTTCACTGTTTTTTTTAAATTGTTTTCATATTCTTCTTCAGTATTATTTGTGCTTCGTCGCCAATTAATGTGTACTTACTGTAACACTTTGCACACAAGATTGAATTAACATGGTAACAAAACCAGCAATAGCTAAGACAACACCAAAGTGGCCGCTCCTCATGCTCTCTTTATTTACACTGAATACCCGGAAAACCAGCTACGCCTTCTGGGTATAAAGAGCCATAATTAGTTCCATTAGAATTAGTGGTGTAAGAGAAGTAACTCTGCCCAATTTATTACAATTGGCAACTGTTTTAAGATTGGGGACAGATTTTGGTAAAAAAAAAAAAATTTTGTAAAATCATAGTTTAGTGGCTTGAACATAATAAACAATGAAAAATTGTGTACAGGTGAGAACTATTATTTTATCCATCAACGTCTCTTTACAAACAAACACATTTCTTTCACTAGAACCCTTTGAATTCTTCATGAGATTCTTTTTTTTTTTTTTTTTTTTTTTGTCTTAACAAAAGAAGAAATATAAAAATTAATATGAAAGACAAAATGTACTTGGCTAGAAAATTGTAATGTTGAACTTTTAATAAGAAAGAAATACCCAATAAGCAATGCATGAAAAAGCTTTAAAAAATCCATACCATTGATCACATGAAAAGATTTGAGCTCTAAAGTTATTTAGTTATCTGGAAGAAAGGGATAGAAAAACATAGCCTTCTCTCCTTAAATGAACATATTTGAGCAGAATTTTTCTTTGTGCACAGCTAGAAGTCTTTTAGGAATTTGCTATTATATTCATCCATATTAAGGATTGAACTTTTAACCTCCAGAGACTATCATTTAAAACTTCTTATACTTAGCACTAGGGGTAGGCTATAGAAACAAAATTTTTCAAATAAATGCCAAAAGTGGCTTATTACCTTCATTTATATGTAAATAGATGGGAACAAGTGATTTTGTTCAAAACGGGTCAAAATTGGAGGGTCGCTGACCCCAAACGTGATTTGACCGCGTCGACGCGTGAAAATGACCCAAATTTTGCCCCCGAACACACTTAATCACTTATTGAAAGCCACAGGGTGCATTTTTTGACTATAAATGCATTTGTATCATTAAATCTAACATTCCCATTTGCTATCCCACAAGTATAGGGTTTTTTAGGGTATCTCAGAGTCCAAAATGGGTCAAAATTACCCCAAAATTAGCCAAAAATGGTCGGAAATCACGGATTTTCCAAAATGCACCTCCCATGGGCCCAAAGACACCTCTACATGGCAGAAACTGTTGGGAAATGCTTGAAGCAGGCACTCTCCTAACTTTTGCACTGTTAATGAGGGGTATAAGGACCTCAACATGTGCGAGCGTGAAACCCCAAATGTAATGCTGAACATTCTCCCTGATCTCTATAACAATTTAAAAGATAATCTGGAAACTTTGAGGAAGTATCAAGTTGACTATTCCTTCAATCTGATAAAACCAACATCCAAGCTTGGAATCCACATCATGGAAAGTTTCTGTCAACAGGGTGCTATTGATATCCAGAGACAACGAGGGCATGAATTTGGGTTTTCTGTTGAAGGAGAGAAGCCACGTTGTACTGATCTTACTAAAGTTGATACAGAGCTTCTGTCCAATCTGCCATCTCACAACTTGATCTGTGAAACAGACTTATCTCACATGGATAAAATTGCAATTCGTGCTGCATCTTGTTCAAACAGAAACTTCACAGCAAGTAGCATGAGAGATGACATGACTCTTTATCAGGCTAAGGTGGTATCGATTGATAAAGAAACAAGAGCAATTGCCAAGCTTTTGGACGATCAGGAGAAGCAGTGGTTCGAGAGCCAAGAAGAAATAACTAGACAAAAGCTCGCAGAAAAGAAGACCAAAGCACTAAGAAAGGTGGATCGAGCTAACGAGATTCTGAAAACATGCAAAAATCATGGTGGTCCATTCACTTCTGTTAAAGAGCTTGATATGGGATTGAAATCTATTACAGAAGAAAAAGATAAGAAGAAAACATTATGGAACGAAATCCTCCTTAGAAAAGAATTGAATCCTAAAGACTGCAAAGAATTTCCTCATTTCTACTTGGTGAAGTCTATGTCTGTTGCACAGATAAAGATAAATCTTGGAATTCTTTTGTCAGGCAGCCATGAGACACCTGCTGAAGAAGAAATATCTTTTTCAGATGCTGATAGTATGTACGATCAACTGCATCAATCTGGAGATTCTACATCTGCTGTGCTCATCAATACTGATCAGGAGGACGATGTTGAGTTGAACGAACCATGCATTGCCATCTGGGATACGCAGAAAGGCCGAGAGTGGTTTGTTGGTATGACACGGGAGAAAATTGGGATTGATGAATACATTGTAGAATATTTGGAACCACTTCCCAACGACAATAGAAAGAAAACATGACAGTATCCTTCCCGAATTGAAGAGCAGAAGACATTGAAAATTCAATTTTTGTCGTGCAATGTCATTGGTGCATGGAACTTGACAAGACGAAAACCAGTATTTATGCTAGAGAATAATGATGTGATTGACGAGCTCTTTAATGCATTATATTGATATTTTACTGTTGAATGATTTTAAAGTAATGTGAAGTGAAGCTGTGTTTTGAAATAACAAAATAATTCCTTTGCTAATTACTCATACCTTTTATCAAGTTATTCAATATATTGGTTACAAATCGAGAAATAGCGAATCGAGGGCCATTTTCATCAATTTTGGGGTAACTATGAGAACAATATGAATTCAGACTCTTCTTGGACAGCATTTTATTGACATTCAATGTTCAATTTACAATTAATTACTTTCTGAGAAGTTGATGTAGTAAAGTTACGATGTTTCTAAAAAGTATCATTGATGAATGAACTAATGATTCATATGTTATGTACCGTAAAGCGTATTTTTGTCATTTTTGGATTGTTTTGACCCTTTTTACATCTCCCAAAGATCTCTAAATACCCTAAATACAAATGGATAAGATAACAGGGTGGTTATTTCAGTCTTCCAACTGTAACAAGCCATACAGGAGTGTTTATAGGAGCCCGATGAGATATAATACCTGCATTTTGGGGATTATCCGTGATTTTCGTTCATTTTTGGCTAATTTTTGGGTAAATTTGACCCATTTTGGACCCTTAAGATACCTTGAAAAGCCCTATATAGGTGGGATAGCCAGTGAGAATGTTAGATTTAATGATATAGAGCCATTTATGGTCAAAAATTGCACCCTGTGTGGCTTGGGAGGTGCATTTTGGAAAATCCGTGATTTCCGACCATTTTTGGCTAATTTTGGGGTAATTTTGACCCATTTTGGACTCTGAGATACCCTAAAAAGCCCTATACTTGTGGGATAGCCAATGGGAATGTTAGATTTAATGATACAAATGCATTTATAGTCAAAAAATGCACCCTGTGGCTTTCAATAAATGATTAAGTGTGTTCGGGGGCGAAATTTGGGTCATTTTCACGCGTTGACGCGGTCAAATCACGTTTGGGGCCAGTGACCCTCCAATTTTGACCCGTTTTGAAAAAATCACTTGTTCCCATCTATTTACATATAAATGAAGGTAATAAGCCACTTTTGGCATTTATTTGAAAAATTTTGTTTCTATAGCCTACCCCTATTAGCACTTATATCCGCTACGCCACAGGTTCTTCTGTATAATGTCTATTTGAATGCCAAGGCTATCAATGCTATCCAGGAATTTTGTTACTATGGTGATATTGTTGTAATGAGGGAAGCTGGTTCTAGTATGATCGTAAGAATTAGAAGTTCAACCATTTTCAGTAGAGTGTTATGGCTGTTAAGGAAAGAGTCTATCAGGCATGTGTACAAGGTGTGATGATGGACTGAAGTGAAACCTAGTCAGTCATAGTTGAGGACATGTGTTGCATGAAGAGAAATAATATGAGAATGATACAATCGATGTGTACTGTGAGTTTTAAAGACAAGCTTAGATATAAGCTCAGAGGAAGATTAAATTTGGACAGTATAGAGAGATGTGTGCAGAACAGTAGACTTTGTTGGTATGGTCATATTGAAAGAATGTATAAGAATGATTGGGTTAGTAGATCATCTAGATATAGAACAGTTTAAGTAGCAAGGAAAGATCAATGTAAACTTGAAAGTGATGAAGATGGATTTGAAAAAAAATGGACTTTGGTGTTGAAAGAACTTGACAGCGAGTAAAATAATATGTCTGTTAGTGACGTCATGTTTTAATTTTAGTAACCGTTCACAAACCATTTATAAAGTAAATTGTATTCTGGAATATGAAAATTATCAGAGCTCAGCCAATCAGAATGGATGGACTTTGAAAAGGGAGCCTTTATTATTTCTGAATAGGAAATTATGAAGATTATGTTAGGTATATGTTTTCTTGGGCCAATTATGATCGGTGTAATAACAGAATCCGTGGAAAGTGAAGAATTTGTTCCAGTGGCAACTGGCAGCAGTGGTAGTACTACATATTTAGATAAAATAATAGGGACTCTTTCCTCTCTAGATGTTGCAATTGTGATAATGTTGCTCATAGGATGAAATGTAGTATTTTGAGATCACGACTAAAAGTGTATATAATAGTGTTCGAAAGCTACATAAGATAGTGGCTATTAGCTTAGATGTATTGAATTTGTATGTGGCATCTGTTGTGGCAAACTTATGCTACTTTGGTCCAGAGGGGAATTTCTATTATATATTATATATGGAGATAAATCAGATATGTAAATAAATTTTAAATCAATGCTTTTATTGTTTTGCTTGTGTGAATGATTACCAAATTTAATTAAACGAGTGGGTTATAAAACGTTTTTCAAAGTATATTGTAGTTTGTATATTGTGTTCATTTGCTTGTTTCACGCGCACACACACATACACACACACAGCCTGTGTCCTGAATTTTTTTTTACTAATGACTTACTAAGGTGAAAAGTCACTTGAGAATAAGGGTTAATTAGATTGTCAGTTGAATGATGAACAATACTATGAGAGGATTGAAAACGATAGATGAAATGACAAAATATGATTACTTAGAACGGTTTTACAACTATTTGTTAACATTGGACTTGAAGATGGTTATGTTGTTGTTTATCACTGGACTTCTGTACTGTAATGTGTTTCACAGATGAAAAGAAACTGTTTCTCAAAATTCCGTTTGGGTAAACAAAAACTAAACATGTTCAGTTTTATTTTTGTCTTTTTTTTGGGGGGGGGGGTCTCCAAAATATATTTGATCATTATTTAACTAGAAATAACAAAAAATCATCATTTAACTAGAAATATCAAAAAACGTAACTATGTCTGAAAAAATATAATTAATTACTGGAACAAATGTGCAAAGGGAGTGAGCGAGCGAGAGAGAGAGGAAATAAGTGTTTGTTGTTTTTTCTTCAGCATCGCCGTAAAGAAATGTAAAAAGTGAGCGAGAGAGAGTTGGGAAGAATATATACAGAGAGAGATAGAGAGAAAATGCAAACTTATGCCATTAAATGTATATGCAGCAATTTACTCAAAGGGCAAAAGTAGATTTCATTGCAATGCCATATTTAAATAGTACATTAGCGTTCATTTAGCATGCAAATACCGTTAAACCGGGATATAGGAATGGTCTGAGGTCAGTTAATTAGATTGAGCAAAATTAGACTAGGGAGACTTTGTTGTTTTTTAATCTAAAAAAGGTAAGATTATGTCTCAGAGTTTATGATTTGGTTATGAAGATTGAAACCCCATATCTGTCGAAAATGAAGAATTCCTCCTGGTGATGACTGGGGGTGGTTGGAAGACTTGATATTTAGAGGGAAAAATAGGAACTACTTCCTCTATGAACTATTTCCTCTAAAGATGATTGTGATGGTGTTGCTCCTTGAATGAAATGTAGAATTTTATTATAATGACTAAATGTGTCTAAAATGGCGTTCTAAAGTTACATAAGTTAGTGACTAATAGTCTAGACATAATAAATTTGTATGTGGCATTTGTTGTTGAAAACCTACAGTACTTTGGTCCAGAGGAAAATTTCTGCAATCAAAATATTATATATGGAGATATGGAGATGAATATTACTGCAAACACTAAGTAAGCATACTTTTTCCAGGAATTTTGATGGAGGTTGGAGAGGGATAAAAAGATAGTAGTTTTAATAGAAATATATTACACTTTTATCCCAGGAAACAGCAAGTAGCCCTTCTAGTGTTTAATAAATTGTTATTTATGTAAATTTCTAAACGCGAGTTTCTTCCCTACATTTTGTAGCTTATAACTAGGGTCATGACAAGAGAATATTCTTATCATTGTTTTGACTCTCGAGTATATATCTGACACAGACACAATCAATTGAGAATTACATCACTCTATCTAAAAACATAAGATATTAACTGATATATACTTGAGAATAAAAATTATGAAAAGAATATTCTCTTGTCATAGCCCTACTTATAACCACCACAAGTAATGCCTATATTTATTATATAAAACAAAATTATCCGTATTTGTGTTGCTCCATCACAGTGAAACAGTTGATCTAGGAGCCAAACTAACTACTGATTTGAACTCCTTGATTTAATATCCTTATTGATGTCAGAAGTTCTTAAACCTTTTTAAAAACTCATTGTTCGAAATTAAAAGTATGTTGAAATAACGTTCAAAACAAATTATCTGACTTTTTTTAGCATTCCTTTTCAACTGATCGAACAGCATACTCATGATAATCAATTATACTTTTCATGTCAAATCATCATAATTGACATATTGTTTGCTTTAAAGAGAAAACATTTGACTTTTTTAATTTATCAAAAACGGATAAAAAATATTCGATAAATGGTTGATAATATATTTTTATTTTAATAAGAATTTTTTTTATTTTAGATTTTATTTCAGAGAAGTAAAAAGAATGCTTATGTTGAACTCAATTATATACGTTAAAAAGACAAAAATAGTTTGATTTGATCAATGGTCTTTAAGTTCCAATATTTAATGCCATCGTGGGTTAAAATCTCACACTAAACAATTGTTTTTCTTTTTGTTTTTTCTTTGTTTGTTTTGCTATAGTTTTCCAGTTATTTTCTAGCTAATATTAATCATTAGCACAAGCTTGATTCATTTTTTTCTTTATAAGTGAATGAAAAATATTTAATAGATGTTCATTAACTTGTTATAAAATTCAATAAAAGTTGAGAAACCCTAACTCGACTGATACTTCAGCTAGTATGTCAGAAATGTTACTCATTCAGTTTAATACTTTATTTTCCTTTTACATTATCAGGCCGAATGGGGTTGCCCTGGTTTAGCAATAGCAGTTAGCATTGACGGCAAACATACTTGGAGTGAAGGTAAGTGGTAATCATATTTTCTTTCTACTCATCTTATTCTATTTCATTTTTATTTATTCGTATTTGCTGAACTGAAGCTTAATAAAGTACCGAAACGTTTGAATTCCAAAGATGCTGCTATATTTTATCGATTAATTTTGTCTGTTTTTCGTAGCTGTGACAGTGCAAATTAATCCACCATGCAATTTTTTGAAAATATTAATTTGTTTTCTGATTAGTTAACCACGTAAATTATCCTTCAATTTCATTTTTAATAAACACTGTTTGATTTTATTATCTGGTTCTTAAAAAGTAAAACATAACCTCCTTTAACTCTATCACTAACCTTAAGTCCGGCTAACAAAAAAAATTAATCTTCAAAAATACTGAGAAAGAGAGTAGTTATCAGAAAATAAAATATTTGTAAAATAATCCACAAAGTTCAGAAACGAAATGAATATTTGCAAAGTGATAAAAAAGCACAAATTTGTATGGTAGACTAATTTACCTTGTCACTACTTTAAAAACCGGATTAAGCTAGGTAATAAAATATGGAAATGTCTTTTAGAGTTGCTCCAATATACCCAGGTAATTTTTTTGTTTTCATCAAAATATTTAAATTTAGTACAGAAAAGTTTAATAAATTCAAAGAAAAATTATAAAATAATTTAATTAATTTGGATTATTCAGACAACTGTTCCTACATTCTCTGTGGTGGATGCAACAGACAAGAATCTGAAACAAGTGGTTGAAATAATCTTGAATTTATTGCTATTTTAAAACAACTTGTCTCCAACTGATGTCTAGAAAGAACGAGTTTGTGCTAGAACAATATTATTTATGTATATCGGCATTGTCAGAGCAACATACTTTTCTATCCATAACAGATGAGTATAATAGAAGTTGCATTTTAGCACTTAAAGGGTTAAGATCATTGAGTAATTGAGATTAGTATTGAAAACTGTGTTATTAGCAAAGTATTGAAAACCGTGTTATTAGCAAAGTATTGAAAACCGTGTTATTAGCAAAGTATTGAAAACCGTGTTATTAGCAAAATATTGAAAACCGTGTTATTAGCAAAGAAAACATAAGGAAGTTTTGATGGCATCTTGTTCCCATCTGCAGTGACCATCTTTTCTTCCTCTTTTTTCTTTTTTTTATTCTCCATTCTCAAGTTTTGGCCAATGTAACCTTTGACCTTCTTTAGGTGTATCATCTTGAGAATCAGCACAGAATTTCGAACTGAACCCTTTATTTAATCCACGAGGGTATATTGTTCTCATTCCATATGCCATAAATAATTCTTAATTAGCAGCAAAATCCAACTTCTTGTAGTGGAAGATTTTCTAACCTGATAGCTTATTTCCTTGGACTGCTAGTCTTTGGAATTTTTTTCTCTTCCCTGTTTCCTCAACCGTATCAACATGCAGAAATTTAAATGTGAACAAACATTCTGCTGCCAAACGCTCTTATCCAGCTGCCTCTTCCCTATAGATTTGACCCCCACCACATTAGACAAACTGTTTATGCTTTGCTGGGAATTTGTTTTGTTTAAGTAAAAAGTGAAACAAAGTTTAAATCATTCCATAATCTTAATTTGTATGTGCACAGCAGGTGGACACCTGAATCACCCACCTCAGGTTAGTGAACTCAGTTTATTTTACAGAATTACCAAATGAGAAAATCAAATAGACAGTAATTGAATATGAGCAATAAATACAAACATAAATGTTTGTGTTATCACTAGGGCTATGACAACAGCAAATTCTTTTCCTTGTTTTGATTCTCAGGTATATATCCATTGATATCTTATATGTTTTTATGTAGAGTCATGTGGTTCTCGGTTGATTAATTGTGTCTGTGTTAGATATATACTCGAGAGTCAAAACAATGAAAAGAATATACTGTTATCATAGCCCTAGTCATAACAAACCATAGGATGCATCTGTGATGTTCTGACCCATTGTAGTGGAATACCAGCATTCAGCTCTCCACACCTTGCTGGATGGAGCAAAAGGCAGAATGTCTGCTCACCTCGATTTCAAAGTTGACTCAGTTGTTTTCTCTTGATTCTTTCTCAATTCGTGACTAATTCTAAAAATTGCTTTTCTTCACACAAGACAACAAACTATTACTATATTGCCATTTTCCTTCAAACCTTAAAATTATCAAAGTAACCTCAGTCTCATTGCAAATGCAATGCCTACTCACACACTCCTCCTGATCTACATCACATTACAATCTAAATTATAATTTCTATTCACTGCCTCTCCAATTATATCAAATGATCTTGTCGAGCGTTGGGATGAATTTGACAATAATTAATATATTCTCAGAATTTAAAGTGAATCTCATAAAGTATTTTGATAAATAAAACTTATTTGAAATTGCACCCCTGAGCCTCTACAATGGCCTCCAGGTGTGGGAGCTGAACCTGGAGCATGCAACCTTAATGATATCCTTTAAGTTTAATTCTGGCAATCAGTTTGTCCTTCATTTTGCAGATTGTACTGTTAATCTTTCTCAACTACATCACACATAGTTCATGGAATTGCTATCAGGCATATTGGAGGGATCAAATGTTTAAACTGATAAAGTTGTGGAAGTTATAGATAGCAACTTCTGGAGGCTTTTTTGCTGACTTTTACTGTCACACATATGGCCTTTGTGTAGCCATCTTCTTTATCTAGTGAATAGCATCTCAATATAACCATCGCAGTTGAGTCTGAGTCTTTTTTTTTTTAATATGGGGCAGCATAATGTGGCATTCATTAGAAACAAACTCGGAGATTATTAGTTTCAGGGAACTTTTTGTGGATTGTAGGCTAGCCATGTGCTGTTGTGTAACTGGTACTGAGAGCAACAAAGTATTCTTGACTCACTGTCAGGTGTGACTTTTTTGGTTTTTGGAATTAGTGGGTAGTTGGCCCTTGTTACTCTTGTATAGTGAATGTCCTTGTTAAGTGCTTTCTTCACGATTACCACCCAAAGCTCATCTCTCTCAAGGTTTTCATTGCTTTGTCTGGATCTTGCTGCACCTTTTTTCAACTTTTCAATGAATTTTGTTGTGCAGACACAGGCACAACACATGCTAAGATCCTTCCTGCTAGCAGTTGTTTCTGTCACAGTTCTCCAACTCACATTTCATAGCTTTCAATGTAATCAAGTAGCATTGAGCTTGAACTAAGATGTCCAAATTTGCTAATTTGGTACAAATCAGCATAATGCAGTTCACCCAATATTCTGGTGGTTTCCAGTTGTCCATAATCTCTAATCCATAAATGCATTGCAATGCTTCAAATGGCTTTATTTCAAAAATGACAGGATATCAAAATATTATCAAATTTATTTGGGACACTTATCTATGATTCATTTCGGAACCAATCTGCATAACAATATATATATTTTGAAACTACATTACACAGGATACTTAATAAATGCATTTCATTTTAAATTATTGTTGAATCTGTGTTCATGGTTGACTGCCATAAAAAGAAAAGACAATGTTTTACCTTGTTTTACTTTATTGATAACATTAAAATTACAGAAACACTAAAACATTTGAAACAGGAGTGCACAGAACTATTTTATTTGAGAAGAGTGACGGGTGACTTAATTAAGATGTCTAAAATAATTAACTATGGAAAACTTTTTTAATGTCTTTGCTTGCACTGGATATTGATTGGCAAGAAAAAATTTCCAAAGTTAAATCTGCCATATCATCATCAGTTTAACATTCATTTTACATGCTGGCATGCGTTAGATTGCTTTTAGAAATTGACTTCCAAACTCTGGCCAGATCTTTATTTATCCCTCTTTTAATTTGATTCTTATCACCTCCATGTTTTCCTTGACCTTGCCAACTGACCCAACGACCTTGCTTATTCTACATCTATCTATTCTACATCTCAAATCTCTCATCTATTTTTTTCAAGCTGGCAAAATCAAGTTTTCTGTTCTTCACTCATTTCTTTATATTGTCCAGATTTCATCTTCTTTAATGCCATCAGATTTAAGCCTGACTTTAAGACTCACGTTATACATCCATTGTATCATTCTCATATATTTCTTTCCATTCAACCCATGTCCTCAACCCTTACTGACTTGGTTTCACTTCCATACATCACACAATTATTTTTTTTTTCTAATTGAGCAATATAGTTTTGAAACAAACTTCCTAATCAGGTTAAAAACACAGCTTAAGAATAAATAATAGTAAAAATGAATTTACTCAAACATTTTTTGAGGTTTGTGTCATGAAATATTTTGTTTATCTTTATATTTCCTATATTCTATGAACATGAAAGCTTATAATAAACATTGCCCATGCGCAAGTATTGCTACAAAAAATGAAGAACCCAAAAAACTTTCACTTCCAACTCTGAACTCAATGTAAGAATTTGTAAGTATCTAATTATAGTCTTCTTAATATATTACATTTCTGAATAACTAGTAGGAAGACTCAATCTTACTTAGGATTGGATGAGTCTCATTCATAACTTTTTCACTTTGCTCATAACACGATGTAACTTTTTACTCATCCTCCATTGTTCCTATTTTTCTCTTCTAAAATAGTCAGAAGAAGCTGAAATACTGAAGAATTCTCTGAGTTAGTGTCTTATACATATGATTTAACTTTCTTAAAATCAGATATATGTATTTGAACATTTTCTCCGATAGGTTACTTAAAGGCGTGGGGTGCACTTAAATATTCGGCACATAGATGGTAATGTAGAACTTTGGCACCACTTCCATTGTTTTCCCGTGTCATCAAAATAGAATATATTTGAAGTTTTAAAGTGGGGTTCAGTCCTCATAGCCCCTTAGGTTAGAAAGGCACTTATAGATTTGGGACCATTTCCATTGTCCTTCTTCAGAAAATTTCATACATATGATTTAAATTACAGCAAAATATGATACATTTAAAATTTATATATAATTTATATAGATTCAATCTTCCTCTGAGGCCATTATATCTAATAAGTCAGTCTTTAAAACTCACATTACACATTTATTGTATCATTCTCATATCATTCTTCTTTGTACAACAAATGTCCTTAACCGTCACGATTATTATTAATGTTGTGTATTTGTATTTTACTATGTTTTACCTGATGCAACTTTTCATATTTGTGTATGCTGATAACTTAGGTTTTGGTTATGCTGATTTGGAGAACCGTGTGCCCTGTACACGTCAAACTGTGATGCGTATTGCCAGCATTAGTAAACCCATCACAATGGTAGCCATTGCAAAAATGTGGGAAAATGGCAAAATTGACTTACATAAACCTGTTCAGTATTATCTTCCATCATTTCCTGAAAAAGAAGTTGATGGAGAAAAGGTAGGTACACTTTGGAGAGCCAGCACTTCATACATATGATTTAAATTACATGAAAATACCTTTTTAATGGATAGTTTCAGTAATGCTCTGGAAGCCTCCTTAGTTTTTTTTTTGCTTTTTTTCTCTTTAAAAGTTCCTAGAAAAAAATATACAAGATGTTTGGAAAATCGATGGTATAACTTTCGGATTATATATTATGTGTATATAGGTCCAGAAACATGTAGTTTCCAGGCTATAAGCCGTTGAAACAAATACTGATCAACATTCTTTATTGTAGAAATCTAATCAAAGTTTGCTAGTGCACTGTTATTTCTATGTTTGGAATGGATAAACAATATCCTTGTAATATGATCACGGGTAAGATTAGTCTCGGCCTGATGCTGCCACATACACTAACAAAAGCATGAAAAAATGATACCAAACAAATATAAAAACCGTGGAGCTCGGAAGAAAGATCTATCATGATCTCCTTTAATAGTCCACATGCAGGACCCAGTCAGTACCATGCAAACGGGAGCCAATCTAATTTCAGGTAACAGAATACAACAGGCCAAATACAGGTAAATAAATTTGATCAGCACAAACTAAAGTACATGGTGGAAGAAATGAACCACAAAAAATTGGATTACTAATGGAGTGTTATTACAAGCACAATCTCCATACAAAACATGTATCAAACCTATGTACACATATAGAACATAATACTGAACTGATGCCATCAATTTTCCAAATGTTCAGTTACAACATAATAAAAATGTTATTGTGTCATTAAACTGACCTGAACTTAAATTCATCAAACTCTTTTGAAATTTGCCATGATATTAAATTTGAAAAATTTTTAATAAATATACAATTGATCGAATAAATGCTTAAAATTTCATTAAAATTTTCATAATTCTCTGATTTTTGCTAATCAAGACACTTATGGAGCGTACTTGCTCATTTTATGTTGGAGATGTAAAGTTGTTCACCAAGGCACACAAAGGAAGCTAGAATAGGATTGTTAAAGAAGGTGTGGCAGTAACTAGGATAAAAAATCGGAGATAGAAGTCGATATATTTAGAATTAGTGTAGACAATTTTAGGAATTGTAGTGAATTTTATGGCAATCTTGAGTTTGTAATAGTTGAGGACAGTTTCCAGTTTGGGATAGTGGATGGCAGATTGTGACTTGGGTCATGATGAGGAAAGTTTAGGAGGTTGAGCTAAATTTATCAACCAACTGACGAACATGGCCTCAACAGATGACTAAGGTGTGAACATTAGTGTTTAGAAGACTGGTGGTGTCACACAAACCCAGAGCCCAACTGATAACTGTGGAATGAGTTTGTACTTTGAGTTGTTTTATTTTTATACTTGTGAACCTGTGCTTGCCTCCTGAGCAGTTGTCAGTGTGTGAGATGAAAACTCGTTCAGAACAAAGAGAAGGAAAATATGGCACACTGCATTGGGGTCAACGAATTGTTGTCAAGCAAAAGGAAGCATATAGTTGCGCAGTTTAGTAAGCCTATATAAGTGTAATTTTAGCTGTTTTATTTAATGCTAATGAGAACTGAATGAGAACCTCTGTGTACTCCTACTCCAAGCCCTAAACCCCTTATTACTGTTTTTATTATTTTTTTCATTTTCATCATTTAAAATTTTTAAGTTAAAAATAAAATGTTTTTGCTGTTTATGAAAGCCCTGCACAAATTCACTGTAATTTTACAATTGATCTTGGTATAGAACTTTGTTTTCAATTACATTGCTAGACAAACAAAGGGACCACAAATATGAATAGATTTGTTTCTAAGTTTTTTATTTTTTATTTTAAAAAAATTAATTTCTTTTGTTTTATTAATTTTATAAATTTTGTTTTATTAATTAATGAATGTATACACAAATGATAATAAAAAATTATGCTTCACCAATGTTCACACTAATATTCATATAAAAAATAAAATTACATCAGTAATTTTGATTTTATTCATTTTAAAATTGCATGAATTGTTGGTTTCAATTTCTATTATAAATATGCATACATAATGCTTCATAAGATGTGAATTAATTTCTTAATTTATTGATTATCATTTCTGATGACCTAAAGAAAGTAAAAACACCAACTTATTTATTTAGATTAATTTTAGATGTCAGATGTTAGATGTCCAACTTGATATTTTCTTTATTACATCTCCTAAGCACTAGAAATGATCTTGTCCAGCACATTTATTATATGTATAATTGGACTGGAGAGATATACATTCATTTATATATATAATTATTTTCATAATAAGCTTAATATCTACACAGTCACATTGTAATTATAGAAGAGTGAATCTCCTAGAAATGGGAATGAAAGCCAGCAAGTTGACATAGATCAAATGCAGAATTTAGCACAATTGATGCCATTATTCATTTTTTAGCAGTTACAGAAGGGATATGCTTATGCAGACATTCATTTATAGAGCTGGAGAAAGCATTTGATAGAGTCCCAAGAGAAGTGCTATGGTAGACGATGTGAAAGGTATAGAGGATTGGATCATCCATCCTATACAATGTACATGAGTGCTAATAATAGTGCAGGTGAATGACAGTGATAGCTTTAATGTCAAGGTTGGAGTTCACCAGGGATCTATCCTTAGCCCTCTACTTTTTATCGTAGTCTTAAAGGCACTGTCAAGAGAGTTTTGGTTGGGCTGTTCATGGGAATTACTCTACATTGATCACTTGGTTATCATTGCCAAATCCTTGGAATAGTTAGAATAAACTCAAAAACATGGAAAAGTGTCTGGAGGTGAAAGGTTTGAAGTTGAACTTACCTAAAACCAAAGTGATGGTGTCTGACTTTGGTCTACAATCTATAATGGTCTCTTGTGGATATCTTTGTACTATGTGCCATAAGAATTGTTAGATGTAATGCGATAACCTGTGCCTATTGTGAGTCCACAAAAGGTATAGTGACCTGAAGATTAAGTTAACCCAGAACCCCAACTTGGAGTATAGAACATGCATGAGACAGGTACATACTATTGACGACCAGACCCACAAAAAGATGGTACTAGATGATAATACTCTGAAAGTAGGAGACTCTGTTATCTAGGAGATATGTTGAATGCAGGTGGTAGATGTGAACTTACTACAAGGGTGAAGGCAGCATGTGCAAAATTCTGTTGCTATTGCTTTTTTCATCTAGGGTAAGTTGTATAGTATCTGTGCCAGGAGGGTCATATTATATGACAATGAATGCTGGACTCTCACCCAGCCCTCTCTCTCAATGGCAGCATAATAACTGGTCTTTGATTAGATGAATCTGTATTCTTAAATTTGACCAAATCCAACACATCAGGTCAGAGGATTCGCTGAAAACATTATATTTACCTTGCATAAAGGTTGTCATTAGATGAATCAATTACGATGGTATGATCATGTGGAATGTCCATCTTGGATAAATTAAATCACAGAAAAGTTAGCTAATAAAGGAAGAAACTACAAAAAGCAAAGTTTGGTGTTTTGATTTCTTTAGGACATCAGGAATGACTTTGATTTTTGTTTTTAAACTCATGATAGTTCAGTTCTATTGAAATTAAAAAAACACACACACACACATTAGAAAGACTTATATTGGAAAACCGTTTGGAATGAATTTGGAATGAAATCCTTTATTCTAAATAAAGTTTTTTAGGTTATCAAAAATGCTAATCATTTCCATATGAAAAACTAAATTACTGATATAGGATTTTATATGAATATTAGTACGAACATCAGCAAAAAAAAATTTTTTGTATTCTTTTTGTATTCTTTTTTATCTTTTTTATTTTTGTTGTTTTTGTTTTTTGTTTTTCTTTTTTTTTTTCATTTATTTTTTTAGGTGACAATTACCCTTCACAGTTTGCTGTGTCATATGAGTGGTATCCGCCATTATAGCAAGACTTATTTAGATAAAAAGGATGATAAAAACAATAGCAATGATAATAAGGTGAGCATCATATTTCTATGATCAGAGACACCATTTTTTTTTTTTTTTTTTTTTTTTATTTATCATTTAAAAACATAACTTTCTCAATAAATTTAGTTAACTTATGACTTAGACACAAAGGTCAACTACCCTAGATCAAGAATTTGATACGAAATGCCACAATTGGATTCTTTGGAAAATGATTCTTAATAACAAATGGTATTTGATTTTAGTATAGAGCTTTGTTTTCAATTGCATCCAGAACCTAGACAAAGATGCCACATTAGGTAACAATATTGTACTTAATAAAAGTCCAACTGGGGTGTTTAAGGGAAAGAATGGTGATAGATTCCCCTCTCACGAACTGAAAATGAATACAAATACCTAATCTATATATGCAATCAACTTGTTAGATATAATAAACAACATTTATGGACGAGAAAGCTATAATTAAATGAGACAATCAGAAAAATAAAAATATAAATTAAATACTGAAACCAAATGTAGTTATTAACATTTGAATCTAAACAGAAAAAAATTAAAATTAATATAGCATTGACTTATCTCAAAAGGTGTTCAATCTCCAAAAAATGCAAACTGATTAAAGAAAAATTAGCTTTTAAAACATCAGCATTCCAAAGACATTTTTTTAAATAACCGTTAAAAAAATAAAAAAACACGTGATCGTATTCTGAGCTTCGGCATAGTGCAGTTTAAAGAAATACGACATAAAAGAAAAGCGGGGGGGGGGGGGTCTTCCGAAATCAGCTAGTGACGTTTTAAGGAATTACTAGATAAAAGGAATGCGGGTGATGGGGGGTGGGTTAGGTTCTGTAAAGAGCATATAATGTTTGAGTCTATGCTATCATTAAGATCAACTTGGTAGATATAATAAACAACATTATGGACGAGAAAGCTATAATGAAATGAGACAATCAGAAAAATAAAAATATAAATTAAATACTGAAACCAAATGTAGTTATTAACATTTGAATCTAAAAAGAAAAAATGTGCTGCTACCATTGCACACAGAAATCACTTTTTCCATTGCTTCCAACGTAATAGATGTATTGAGACTAAAGCCGCTTTCAGGACTGCCAGCAACCATTGCAAGAAAATAATAAAGAATGCAAAAGAGTTTTATGCTCAGTCCGTCAAGTCCAAAGTAGCTGAGCAGTGGCTTGGTTCCCACCAGTTTTGGCAAATAGCAAACAGAATCCTGAACAGAAGCATGTGCTCTCCCAACTATCATCAATGGACCTGAGGTAATCTCGTCAGCATCAGATAAAGCCAAACTCTTTGCCAAGAACTTTGCAGCTAATTCTACCTTTTGCGATCAAGGCCGCCAACCCCCAATATTTCCTCCTGTATCAGAAAACACGCTATGTGATATACTAATATCTCTTCGTGATGTTGCCAAGCTAATCAAAAACCTTGATTCCAGTAAAGCAACCGGCCCTGACGGTATTCCAATTATAGTGCTTAAAAAACTTCAACCTGAATTAGCGTCAATACTTACAAAACTGTTTAAACATTGTCTTAAGAAGAATTGCTTCCCATCACCCTGGAAAATCTCATCAGTATGCCCTGTATTTAAGAATTCAGGTGATCACTTATCTCCCTCTCAGTACAGGCCAATAAGTCTCCTGTGCGTCATGAGTAAGTTGCTGGAATCTGTTAAATACAGAAGTAATCAACCATCTCAGCAAAAATAACCTTCTTAGTGACACTCAATATGGTTTCCGTTCTGCTAGATCTATAGCAGATGTGCTTACAGTTATATCTCATAGGATTAGCGAATCACTCGACAGAGGTAACCTTTCTAGGGCTATTGCTTTTGACATATCAAAGGCCTTTGATAAGGTATGGCATAAAGGTTTACTGCACAAGATCTCCAGCTATGGTATAGCTGGAAATGTCTTAATTATTAAATCATTTCTTTCTGATAGGTTCATAAGAGTAGTAGTTGATGGGCAGAAATCAGAAGCTCACAGTATTAATGCTGGAGTTCCTCAGGGTTCCATCCTGGGCCCAACTCTTTTCCTGATTTACATTAATGATCTTCCAAATCACATCCTTACATCATTCGTAGACATTTATGCTGATGACACTACTATCTATAGTAGCACATCTAAGATCGTAAATGACCAAGTTCTCTCCAATTCTCTCTCCTCTGATCTTGAGCAAGTGGTACAATGGGGAAAGGAGTGGCTGGTTACTTTTAATGTATCTAAAACCAAGCTTCTATCTTTACATCATCAACGTTCTAACTCCCCATCTGGCATCAATTGAAATGGGGAAGCCTCATATTTTGATAAGCTTCTGGGCTTGACCTTTACTCCTGATCTGAAATGGAACACGTACATTAAATCTGTTGCCAAGGCCGCTGGAAAAATGGTGGGATCCTTCTATCGATCCAGTAGATATCTTACTGCTGATGCAATTTTCTATCTATATAAGAGCCAGGTACGTCCAAAGATGGAGTACTGTTGCCAAATTTGGGCAGGAGCTGCTAGAAAGGACTTGTCCTGCCTTGATAGAGTCCAAAATAGACTTCTTAGCCTCGTAGGAGATGTCCTTTTCTCTTCTCTGCAATCTCTATCTCACAGAAGAGATGTTGCAAGTTTGTCTCTGCTTTATCGTTATTTTCATGGCAAGTGCTTGACTGAGCTTCAATCTATGGTCCCCCCACCTCGTCAAACTTTCACAAGAAACACTCATCTAGCTAAAAACACTATCAATAATTCCCCCCACACTTTATCTGTGCCTAAACCTAAACATAGATTCCATGAAAAAAGCTTCTTTCTTAGAACTGCACGCCTGTGGAATTGTCTTCCATTCTCTTGCTTTCCAGCTGACTACAATCTGATTGTCTTCAAATCCAACGTAAACAAGTTCTTGATGAGCCATTCCACTTAAGTTAACAAATTTACCGAATTTCTATTACTAACAATTACTATATCATTCAATTGACTACTGTACACTCTTAACCCTTATTCTCGAGTGGTCTCTGGGCCTTGATAAGTGGTGATGCCTATGTAAAAAAAAAAAAAAAAAAAAAGTGACAATAGTATAGATCAGCAATAGAATCTGATGGAGAAAAATCGCAAAAGAGACTTCCGAGTCAGTCATAGCTTAGATCTTGAATTTGAGAGATGGAATGTAGAGACTAGTGACAGGATCCTCACACAATGATGTCTGACAGCTTAGAAATGAAGAAATGTGGTAGGTTTTTTTCATTTGTCCAAACTATATTACATTCAAAACGGTTTAATCAATAATGCAACACAGCATTTTGAAATACTAGATATGAACTAGACTACCCAATGTTTTGAAGTATTTCTACATATTTTTTAAATGTTTAGAACTTATGACCCTCCACCCTGTTCCCTCTTTCTGCCCCCCCCCAACGTCACCAAACTTGAAAAAATACTGACGATTACATGTCTTGTTTACCACTATGTGGTCAAGAAGTGGGTGCTTATTTTACATTAAATTTACATAAGAAAGTGATCCCCACTCTAAAATGTAAAATTTTTATTATTTTTAAAAAATTCCTTTTCTATTATCTTTAAAGGCAATTGAAACGTATTAGCCAAAGAAAAGTGGATTCTTTTTTTTTTTTTTTTTTTTTTTTTTAAGAGATAAACTGCGCTTGGATCAAATTTTTTTTTTTAATATATAAATTGATCAAGTACTTTTTTTTTTTAAACATTTGTTTTATTTTTTTGAAAACGATTCTAACTTGCAATGAAAATACAATTAAAATAATCGTTTTAAAAATTTGGTACGCTAAAAACATACATAGTTTTTTAATATTACCATTGGTTTTATATTGTTTTGTTTGTATTAGAATTCTTAAAAAAGTAATGTACAGAAATGTAAGGAAAAAGAATGAAATGCGCAAAAGAACCATTCGTAAATGCACACGTAAAAAACGTCAACCACCAAAGCATAGAAAAAATATTTGTGTATTTTATTATTGAAAATGAAAAAATGTAAAACACTTAAGTGGAACAATTTTATTTATTTGTAATGCAAACCAATTTTTAAAAACTTATTTTCGGTTTTATTTATTTATATTCTTTTTGTTTATGTTAGGAGTGTACAGAAATAAAATGTATAAATTTATGTTAAAAATAAATAAAATAAGACGATCACTTAAATTGTTGATTTAAAAAAAAAAAAAAAATTTATGGCTTTGTTTTTATTTATTCATGCATGCACAGAATTTTTGAAACCGAGAGTCATAAACCAGAACCAGATGGACATTTTAATGCCCAAGCAGCATGAGTTGAGTTTCATATTATAATAGATCATCGAAAGATGCCTAATTTGCATAATTATTTTTTAAATAATCTATATATATATATATATATATATAAAGGGCAAAATGTTTGTATGTTTCGCAAAAACTTTCAACAGTCAGGATCCGCCGCCCCTGTCGAAATCGGTATCATATCGGTATTGAGATCAGTATCATTTTAAAGCTTGACTCTTCAGACGACAACTATCAAAAAATTGTCCGAAAACATTAATTGAAGGAATTAATGTTTTTGGCCAATTTTTTAATAGTTGTCGTCTGAAGAGTCAAGCTTTAACTGGGCAGTTTTCTACAAGGAGGGGTCGGTGGGGGGGTTGTATCGCCATTTTTGCAAGTCATCATATCA
Organism: Euprymna scolopes; assembly: GCF_053919585.1. Classification (NCBI taxonomy): domain Eukaryota; kingdom Metazoa; phylum Mollusca; class Cephalopoda; order Sepiida; family Sepiolidae; genus Euprymna; species Euprymna scolopes. Next base: position 64,383,406 of record NC_136523.1, on the reverse strand, counting down.
GTTGACTTGACTTTGTTTAATTTCAACATTCCAAACTTCTGGTCGGACGATGGAGATATCGGCAAAGATGTCACGTTTTTATTTTTTTTCCTTCTTCACATTACGGGTTGGATCACTTACTAAAATGTCTTAAATTAAACTAACATGGCTTGCTAGAATTCTTACCAAGAGTTATAAGCAAGAAAAGGGAGGGAGGGAAAAGCTAGGTAACTAGTTAGCTAATTAGCTAGCTCTCTCTCTCTCTCTCTCTCTCTCTCTCTCTCTGTCTCTCTCTCTCTCACCTTCTATATCCTCTCTAACATTAACAAAGCCATATTTTTTTTATTGTTTTTAAATTCAACTCTTCACATTTATGTTTAAATGTTTCTTTCTGGCCTTTAAAGATACTAACTTGATTTTGTAAATTTTAAAAAAGATCTCCGTATGCTCACCATTACTCAGGCGAATTAATTTCTTCTTTCTATTGATTTCATTAGGGTCTTATTTAAAATGTAAATAAATTTGTACCAAAATGTCAATGTTTGTCTCTTCATGGAAAAATATGAAATTTTTATTCTTGATTTTGCAAGAAAATTAAGAATGAAATGTCGATTAAAATTTTGGTTTTAACTTTGCAAAATGATAGCAAGATGGCAAAGCCAACAATTATGTAATAAAATTAACACAGATACAGATATTGTGTATAAATGTTGGACGCTGATGTGTGTGTGGTGTTAGGGCCTTGTCACTAGTGTCTCCACATCTCTTGTCTTAAAATTTTTAACTAAGACCAAGTTCATCATTCACAACCCTTCTCTATCCCTTGCCATGAAGTTTTTCTTGCTAAGAGCAGGTATTTACTGAATATATCTACTTTTCCATGGAAGTCAAGACATCCATTTTTTTTCTTGCCTAACTTTCAGTGTAAACTAAACATGTTCGTTTATTTCAACTTTCTGAATTTTATATCAACTAATTATCCTGACGTCACTTTGTGTAGCACAATGGAACTGTTGCTTTTAATATCTTTTTTTAATATCTTTTTACTATCATTCATTTTCTAACTGATCTTTCCCTACTCTTCTGAATGTGAGGACAGAGTATTCTATAAGTACAGGTAACTAAGTTGCTATAACTAATTCTCCCTCATCATGAAAGATGAAAAGAGTAATCCTGAGAGAAATACCATTGAAAAATAGTAAATGGGTGATTAGAGAGTTAAGATTGTAAAAAAAAAAAAAAAATCTCTACCCATTTTGTCACTTATTTTATTGTGTTTTTCTATGGATTGCCTCCAGATTTATCATTCCTTCATCTTCTGATGAAAACAGAGTTGGTTATAATTAATTGGATTACCTCTGTCCATCTCCGACACCTCTAGAAACATGTATAGCATTTATTTTGCTTAGAAATTGTTATTAAACCATAGAATATAATACCTTATTTATTACCGCTATTAAATATGAAAATATTAATATTCAGTTTCATCTTTGACTTTGGAAATTGATTCCGTCAAATCGATTTTAACTATATAAATTTATATTTATATCATTACCTATATATAATGTGCATGTATGTATTTACATGTATATTACATACGACTTTATAAAGCATTCTCAAGGTTATCATTTTTATATTTCTTTTGCAGAAACTTGCAGAATCTTCTGAAAATGACAGCAACAATAACAATAATAAAGATTCAGAAGAAACTGAAAATGAACAGAACAAGAAAGATGAAAAGATTGATGAATTTTTCCTCAAACGATCTTTTAACAATGTTGAAGAGGCTCTTACCCTATTTAAAGATGATCCACTTGTACATAAACCAGGTCAGTCGTAGACATGAGAAATATAACTTCAAATTTAATAAACTTGCATAAGAAAAAAGAATATTTTTAGTTGAGGCAAACTAAACAGATCATCATCATCCTCCTCCTCCTCCTCCACCACCTCTTTCTCTCTCTCTCTCGCTTTATATTTCTTTCTGTTTTCCTCTTTATCCTCTTTTACTTCTCTTCGTCTTTGTCTTGCCTTTTCCTTTCATTACAATTCTCTATGAAGATTGAAAATATTGATTCTGACACAACTTCAAATGATTCATGAATGGGGTAGGGGTAGGAAACTTTTGTCTCATCAAAGAATGACTTCCTGTCTCCTTCCTCCACATGCACAATTTTTATATTTCTCTTAATTTGATCTTTTTTGTTTATTAAATTGATTTTTCACTGATTAAATATTTTTAAAATTATTTTTTACTACTTATTGCAAGCAAATCCTTCAAGTTGTTTGGTTATTGTTTTGTGCTGCCCTTAAGTCACCTCGATTTCAGCTTTTCTTTTAAAAGTCTTTTAATAAAGTGATTTTTAGCAAATCATTAATACATTCTAATGTCGATTAATGTACTTTTATTGACAATCACCCTGGTTGGATTCAGCTGGCAAATACAACAGTTTTAGTGCGAAAAAGTTTTGAGGTATTCCCAATCTCACTGTAGTTATCACTCACACTCAGATAATTTTCAAACGTCAAATTCCAATGCTTCGAGTTGATTGTTCCACGTCAAATCTCTCCAGTTGCAGTATTTTGTCCATTTTTTTCATCTTTTAACTTTAGCAAATATTATTGTTGTGATTAAAAAGAAAGAAGTCACGTTTTTCTTAGTAAAAGTTTTATTTGTTAAAAATGCACATCGAAATAGTACATGTTTACATAATCTTTACCTAAGATTCTTAGACAGTTTCAAGTTAATCGAGGGGGTGGGAGGGATGTTAAAACCATAAAGGCATACGGGCAACATTAGGTCTATCCTAACATTCCTTTTCTCAAGTCATCATCATATCTGTGTATGTAAAAGTTGGTAGCAGTGTCATATTTCCTCTTGGCAAGGGTGATCACGCATATATGTGTGTGATTTATCTGGATTCTTTGTTTTTATAAAAGGTCACCGCTTTTGTAAAAGGTCACCGCTTGTCATGACCTAAAATGGGGATTTACATAAATCAGTGGTTTGTGAATATTGTTCAAATAATGTACAGAAATGCTCAGTAATATTAGAATTAGCAACACATTCAGTGGCAGATTGATTGCTAAAGTAGGAGAACATCCGGTTTTTGTTCTGAATCTATTGCTTTTTCATTTGTGTCTTAGAAATATTGTCCAAAGAATTTTGTATGCATTGTCTAGAAGAGATGCTGATGATTTTGTACTTGCCAGTTAAACAACGGAAGGTCTACTTGTAAAATTAAAGACTTGCAGGGATGCTATGAAATGCAAAGATTATCAAAACTAAATCGATGATCAGTAGTCGTAGTGTTAGAAAACTTCCGAAAAGAGGAAAGTTCTCTTGCTCAGTTTGTGGCAAGGAAACCTGGTGCTTGTAAGCATTGGAATTACTAATAGGTTGAGAGTTTGTGCATAAAAAGTGTAAGTCAATGGAAATGGATAAGAATATGGTTGTGAACAAAGCATATTTGGATAGCAAAGCTATTGAGGTGTTAAAAAGTTTTATTACCTTAGTGATATGGAGCAGGTGCTAGTGTGATTACAAAAGTTAGAAGTGGATGGACTCCATTCAAGAAACTTCTGTTATTACTAACCAGCAGAGCATAACTACTGTCAATGATAGGAATAGTCTATCAGGCATATGTACACAGTGTGATTATGTATGAAAGTAAAACCTGGCCAGTGAATATTGAGGATATGTGTTGCATGGAGATAAATGATATGATGGAGATGTAATGTGATATGATGGATGTGTAAAGACTTAGTTCTGATGATCTCAGAGGAAGATTAAACCTGAAGAGTATAGGGAGATGTATGCAGAACAGGCGACTTTAATGGTATATCTATTTTGAAAGAATGGATGAAAGTTCTTGAGTGAGTAGATGTAGAACAGTTAAGGTCGCAGGTTCATTTCACAGGGAAAAGCATGAGTGAAAATGATAAAATTGGATTTGAGAGAAAGATGGATAAATAAAAACCTGGCCAGAGATATTTTGGAAGTCAATTTCATGTTAATGATGAAAAAATGAAAACTCTCTTTTTTGGTTCCCTGATTTAGTGGAGAGGCACCTATGTTTTCAGTGGCGTCTGTGTGTGTGTCCATTAGTTTTTCCTGAAATTTTGCCACAAATTGTGTTTCATTAAATTGATGTGCACAGTAAAAACATTTTTTTTTGCGAAAATTCCTATTGCGTCCCCATGGGCTCAAAAGAGATCAAAAATGCCCCAAAATGACATGTTTTGCTCCATAACTTTTGATCCATCCATTAGATTTTTTCTGAAACTTGGCCAAAATGTGGAGCCTATTGTTCTTAATATAAATCCTGTATGGGTGACCCTGGCAAAATTATGGTTCGCTTCCCTCTGGCACTTTTGGGGCTAAAAAAACATGGAGCTCTTTTTTCATACTACTCAAAAACTTTATATGTATGTCTATATAGTGGTTTTCCATGGTGCTGAATTTAAATATACATGTCCTAAGACATGAAATTGCACTGTTTGTCCATTTTTACTGGGATTCAGCATTCCCAGGAGCTCAAAAGGGATCACAAATGCCCCAAAATTGCAAAAAGATTACTTTATACCCCATAACTTTTGCCCCATCTATTAGATTTTTCTGAAATTTGGCGAAAATGTGAAGGCAATGTTGGCCCTTCACACTTCTCACATTCATCGTTTCTTCACTATTTTTTGTGGCGTAATATCACATGCAGCACCAGAGGGGGACCACACACACGTGGCTTGTTACACATGAGTTTGTTTTCTTTTCTTGTTCATTACATTTTTTATTTCTTTTCTCTCTTTTTCTCTTTTTGTGATGTTATGATAGACCCTCTTTCTTTTCCCTCTCTTGATGAAAAGAATGCAGGCAAGCAACATGCACAGAGTCTTAGTAACATCTACATAACTTAAAACAATTTAAGAAAAATGTGCAACACATTACTGTGGGACTGCTTTAAATCCAATATCAACAAGTTTTATGATAAACCATGCAATATCTATGACATAAGTTCATGGACAAAAATTCCAGTCTTCAAATAAATGGCTGCCCCCATTAAAGCATTCAGTAGCCATTTGATTGAGTAACGCATCTCTGAACAAACTTGATTTTTATGTTAGAAACCAATAGATATTGCGTGGCTACTTTCCCTGATTTTGTATGTCATCAAGAAATATATACATATATATATATATATAAACAAACATAATTAAATAATAATTATTCTTTTATACCTAAAGACACTAGTGTTTCATGCATACCCAATCCACAGTGTAGGAGGTGACAATTCTTGCTGGTCAGGAGATTCAAAGTCACCTTTGGCTCCATTCATTAAGCCTTTACCTCTGGGTCACCAAACAATTGCCACAGGAATGAAGGAAATCAACAACTAATAAACGCACAATTCATGCGCAAACATTAGACAATCAAGAGTGTTCAAACGAGCAGAAGTCATGAATGTTGTATAAACATTAGTTGACAGCCTCTTAGTTTATATTTCCCAAACAGTTCCCATCCTTAAGTATTCTTAATGGTATAAGCGTTTCATATATATAATTTCATATTTTCATCCATATACAGACATGACAGAAAAGAATAGACACACATAGAAACAGTTTAGTTCAATAAACATATAATTTATAGAACAAAATAAAAAATAAATGGTCACAATTTTAATAACTTGGTTGATATTCTCTTTGTTGTTTTTAATGCTAGAACTCTTCTGGGCATGACATTGATCAGTTGATGAATATCGTCTTGAGAAATTTTGTGCCATGTTTGACGCAATAATGCTAAAAGTTCAGGCTTAGAAGATGGCTTCATTTTCTTTTTGCAAAGGTTCTGGTCTAATACGCTTCAAAGGTTTTCAATTGGATTCATATCTGGGGATTGACTTGGCCATGGAAGTTTATTAATCCCATTTTCACTCAACCAATATTGTGTTGCTATAGCAGATGGACAAGGAGCTCCATCTTTCATAAATAGGGAGTTTACTTGCTTCATTTTACCACTTGAGAGTCCTTCATGTAATCTTGAAACATAGCAGAATTGATGTTTCCTTCACACTCCACCAGGTCTGAGGGAACATCATTCCAAATTGCACCCTACGCCATAACCGAGAAACCCTCGGGTTTCAACGCTGGCTGCAGTCAACCTCTTGTTGAGGGAGCCTCCATACCCATGCCCTTCCACTGTTGGGAAATGATGCAAATCATGACCCATCAGTGAAAATGACATTAATCCAAAAGGTCATAGGTTTCTCCACTATCTCACGAGCCCAATCTTTTCTGTACTTGATATTGGCAGGATGAAGAAGAGGTTTCCTTCTTGTAGCTCTAACATAGTAGCCCAACTTGTGAAGATATCTAACAGCTGTTCTGGGACTGACACCAGCTTGTGTTGCAAATTCAGAGGCTTTGCACTGAGGATCCTCTTCAACATTTCTTTTCACAACACACAAGGTTCTTTCAGAGGGACTGGGTCGACCTGGGTGAGGTTTTGTACACTCTTTGTCCTCTCTTGTGAATAATTGTACAATCACTCTGTTAACAGTAGAAAGAGGTATTGAAAGATTTCTTGCTTTTTTATGCTGACTAAGACCACCTTCATGTTGACTCACGATTCGTCCTCGCAGAAAATTCTGATAGGTCTGATGCTCCTTTGGTTCATAACATACTTTAATGTTGTTAGATGCAATTTTAATGAGATATTCGCTTATTTCAGCACTATTTTTATCTGAAATAATATTAGAATAAGCATATATCAGTCTTAGGAAAAATATTTATCTATTCTTTTCTGTCATATCATGTGTGTGTGTGTGTGTAGGCAGCATTTTTCCTCTTAGGCATATTTCATTAAATAAAATGGACGATTTCTGGCTATTAAATCTATTTTTGATCCTTTCCAACTTCTGAATAACAGTCTTCACTTCTGGCAGGAACTGGCTGATGTTACAAAACTGCTTTAATTAACAACTTCCTAACCCTAACTCTTCCCAAACTATTTTAGAACATGAATTCAACAATATTAAACAAATGTTAGTAAATAATTGATATTCCAACCATGTTATTGATAAACAAATTAATCAAAAAATGTTATTGATGAACAAATTAAGAAATTTAGAAATGTTAACCAAAATAATACATGATCCACGCCTATACCTACTACACGTATAAAACTTTATTATAAAAACCAAATTAATTATTATAATTAAAATAATTATTATAATTATAGAATAGATGAAAAAGTTAAAGAGATTAACCATGCATCACTCCAAAAACAGTGCTGTATTTAACCACTTGACTAATCAACATTCCTGTCCCAATTTTGAAAAATCTTAATTGACAACACATGACAATACTTGAACCAATAATAAATGAAAACTTGAAATACTAGAAGCATTACTAATAAAAACTAAAACAAACTAATATTAATAAAATAAACTTTACCAAGAGTATTAACATCCTGAAATGTTTGTAAAGTTAATAATTTTAATAACTTTACAAACATTGCAGGATGCTATTAATGTTAACCAAAGAAAAAAAAGGATAAAAATAAATAAATAAATAAAATAAAATAATTAACCAATGAAAAAGAATAAATAAATAAAATAATTAACCAATGAAAAAAAAATAAATAAATAAAATAATTAACCAATGAAAAAAAAAAAATAATTAACCAATGAGGGAAGGGAAAGAAAAAAAAAACGTATATAAATTGTTCAAAACCAGTTAGATTAATTTATCCCTAACAATGAATCCTGAAGGATTGGAAAGTACTCGGACTTATGATAAATATAGTGATTACATCAGCTAGTTCATGCTAGAAGTGAAGACTTATTCAGAAGTTGGAAAGGATTGAAAATAGAATTAATAGACATTTTATTTAATGAAATATATATTTATATATACAAGTTATTGATTTAATAGACACCTGAGGAGAAATATTTACAAGCACTAATTCGTAGTCTAATATATATATATATATATATATATATATATATATATATATATATATATATATATATATATATATGTAACAAAGAATTAATAAAACATCATCTTAAAAACAGTGTAAGAAGAGTTAAAAACATATTTAATTTTCAAAAAGGAGACACAAATTAAGTGGATTGTCCTTAATCCATAGAGTTTCGAAAGAAATACTTCCCTTCTCGTAGAAATTAGCAAAATGCGGAATCGGATTTTGCTTGCAAAGTATTTAATGAAACTGAAAAAAGTAAAAGATAAAATATAGTGAAGCAGAGGGAAAAGGGGGGGGGGAAGAAAAATGATTTCACATGAATGGATGGTCGGATGAAGAGTAGAATATCCAATAATGGTAAAATCCAAGAAAAGTTTCCAAAAGTAAAAATCCAAAGGAATCGCATTACTGGAAGGTATTTGCATGTCATCCAAAAGGCAGAATTCCATGAAAATATTTCACAAATGGGTACAAGAAAAAACGACTGAGTTCAATATATTATTATAAAAAGAAAGATAAATTGTGCGTAGAATGTATAAATGGAGAAATTTCAAGACGCTTCTGCCGAGGCTAACTTTCTAAATACGAATAAAGAAACAGAAAAGACGAACGGTGATTGAATAGAAAAGCCAATGTCACAATGACCCAGACAAAATAACGTTGAAGTGGTGCAAGAATTAAGGCAGAAATAAGGGGTCAAGTGAAACAGACAAGTAATGACTTTAGGATGAAATTATCAGCAGGAGTCACAAGATTGAAGCAAATCAATTGTGTGGAATGAGTAGTCATAAATTATAGATTGTTTCTAAGTTAAGGCTATGAGTTTAATGTGGAAACGTCTATATCTAATAGATTGGGAAGAGTATTTTAAGTTGTGATAAAAAAAATAAAAGATTTAAAGGGGATAAAACAACAGTTATGGAGAAGAAATTGGCCAGCATCCACAGGCTCCGCTATAAAGCAAAAACTGAGAACTGCACAAAAATAAATATATATTTGTGTAAATATATATGATATTTTAACACAGTAAATATCATTAATAATAACACCGTAAATATCATTAATAATAACTAATAATTGAAAAACATTTAGAATCAATAAAAAGATCACATATTTCAGACAGGACCATCATAACTTAGTAAAGCACTTGACTGCAGTCTCTGAGGTTGAAGTTTCAAATCCTGCCATGATTATAAGCTGCAATAATGATGAGACATGTGACCATGGAGAATTAATAATATATATATATAAGTATGACATCCTAAGATTTCAAAACTCGATATTATGACCACAAAAGTACTTCAACAATAAAAAACACTGTATGAAAACAACGCAAGCAAATAAATACTGGGAACTCAAGGAAAGCGGACATTTGCCGGTAGTCGAATGGAAAATAATAAGACAAGCTACCACATGTAGAAACTTAGATGACCCATTTAGATTATGCCTTCATGAAAAATTTGCTATCCTGTACTTTAAAGAACCCCAACATCTATTAAACTGTAGAAGAAAAATAGCGAACAACTGTGTTCACAAGATAAAATTTACTCTAGGATAGAGATACAAAATAATTTTAAAACTAACAAAAACAATAGAAAATAAACAAATAAATAAACTAAATAAACATGAATATACATAAACTATCACACCTGTATGTATGTATGTATGTATGTATGTATATATATGTATGTGTGTGTATATATATATATATATATATATGTATGTGTATGTATATATATATATATGTATGTGCATGTATGTGTATGTATATATATATATATGTATGTGCATATATGTATGTGTATATATATATATGTATGTGCATATATGTATGTGTGTATGTGTATATATGTATGTGTATATATGTATGTGTGTATATATATATATATATATAAACTAACCTAGATTTAAAACAGGTCAAGAAGCTAGATATCCAGGCTAAATAGAGTACACACAAAGGAACAGGTCAACCAGAGGTCAAATAGGCCTTTGTCCGTTAAGTGCATGTTCATTGGCTGATAGGAGGGGCGCGGTGGATACTAGAAAGCTGATTGGCTAACAAAAATCTCAATAGAAGATGCATATATAAAAACGACAGCCAACCACAAAATTTGCGCATAAGCCTGGAGAGTTCTAGAGTGGATGAAACGCAGAATATTCAGTGTAGCTTAATCACCATATATATTTTATAACTTACTAACTAGCTCTACTTATGTATTGAGCACTTTTGAAGTAAATACTTAAAGTTTACACATAAATTTATACTCTCGTATATTAATTTTATGTGAGTAAATGAAGTAGTTATATATATCTCACAATTTAGTAGAAAAAAACTGTCAAAATCATTGATCATACAAGAGTTAATATTAATTATTTTATTTAAATATTATACATAACTGTGTTTATTAGGAGTATCTAAGTTTCATCCAGTTTGTCATCCTGAAATTAGGACAAATTCTGGCTTGTTCTTTTACAAACATTTTTCATTAACAGGACTGATGAATCTAGTTGAAGGAAGAACAAAACTGGAATTTTTCTAAATTCTTGGATAACCAGATAGACAAAACACAGGCATCTCCAGTAGACAGAGAGGAATAAAATAATTAAACATTTCAGTTGAATGTTTTTAATATTTTCTTTATATTCTAGGCAGCAAATTCCTATACACAACGCATGGTTGGACTTTGGCAAGTGCTATTTTGGAAAAAGCTAGCAACATTCCATTTCCCAAAATGATGACTGCTGTATTTAAAGAACTTGGATTACATAGTACTTGTTTTGATAGAAATGAACCTATAGTTTACAACAGGGCCAGGTAAGTTTGACTTTGTATTCATTATATACAAGAGTGGGAGTATGTATCTTTGTTTCTCTTTCATATGAGTCACGGTTGAAGCTGTTCTCCTCTTTCTTTGCTCAGACAAATAACTGGAACATGTTAATATTGAAAGAAAGACACTGATAATCATTTCATGCCCCCCAAAACTTTATTAATCGCTTAATGCCGCTTGAGAGCAATTGTATAGATGTGTGATTGCTAGACACCCAGTGTATCATGACTAATGCTAAGCTAAGAAGGAATTAATAATTGGGAAAGGCATGTATGATAAAAAAAACAGATGAAATATGATGAACAGCGATTGTAAATATAACAATTTATTGAAACAAATGTTCTGAAAAAGTATTACCAGCTGCATGCAGAGTTTATTGAAGATGTTTTGGAAAGTATTCATAGGCTTGCTTCACATAAGTGTAAATTTGTTGGCAGATGTGTGTGTGTATGTACATATTAATAGAAGTTCTTGTTTCAAGGTGATGGTGATAACTTAGATTGTCAAAATTTGTTTCAGCTTATGTGTGCAAGGTGCTGTCATAAATGAAACGTAATGAGAGCACTACTTGCACTTTAATTTCAATAGGATTGCGAAAAGCCAAAGATTTTTGAGTTTTGCCAGAATATTAAGAGAAAAATCTCTGAAGAAAGCAACTTTTCCCAATGAGTAGCATGACCATTGTTTTATATACAATTCAGTTGTTTTATATGGGATTCAAGCACACATACACTGCAAAAGAACTTTCCCTCAAACTCTAATCTTAACAGTATCGAGTCCAGAAACCTCATTCCTCTTTTACTGAACTTAAAAACGGCTCAGTTTGTTGCCCAAAATATCACTGAATTATTTACGTTACCTGACACGTCTCACTTGTGCGCCTTAAATTGTTTGAAATAATCATCAGCATTCTTTCCACCATCGTGACAGCACAAGTTGACTGTGTGACTGTTATTACTAGGGCAATATTTGAATCATCTTGCACTGGTTCTCAAGAAAGTATTTATCCTGCTTTCCCCATGAATAGTGTCAAAACACATGCATCCTCTTTGTAAGGTCATTCAACCTCATGTTCTTTACACCCCATGTCATACAAGTGATGACACCCATACCTCTTCACATGTTCATTTCTCTGGGCAGACACAACTGTTTCCTTGTCTCCAGACAAGTCGTTTTGCAAGGTAGCATATGATCTGTTGGTTCATGCATGCAAACGCATTATCAGCAGACACTATTAGCTCTCTGTCTCCAGGCAAGTCGCTTTCTGATTAATCAGAGGAATTTGTGCCTCATTAGTAGCTTCATTCTCAATAGTTATGCCATCCAAATTGAATTTATTGTACCATGTTGTATTAATCGGTTAATTTTAAGTAAAGAAAAAAAGTTGTCTCCTACTTTTGTTGACTGTTTTTAATGCTGAAATCTCTTTTATTATCTAAATTATCTAGGAGTGTAAATATTGCTGTTATATATCTTTTACTGGTTTAAGTATATTTGTATGCAGATTGTGTATCTGTGCATGATATGTAGAGTTTATGAGATAGTAATGTGTGTGTTTTGCAACATTCTCAGTAGGTTTGAATAGTAAGTTAATCATGTCATGTGTTCGATATGTGAGAATCTTAACTTATGATTAGGATTATGACAAGAGAATATTCTTATCATTGCTTTGACTCTCAAGTATATATCTGACCCAGTTAAGCACAGTTAATCAATCGAGAATTACATCACTCTATCTAAAAACATATAAGATATTAACTGATATATACTCGAGAGTCAAAATAATGCCATAGCCCTACTAATGATACATGGGTGTGCTTGTTTGCGTGCATGTCATAGTTTATGTGTAGAAATGTATATTCTGTTATGCATGCGTGTTGCTTGCATCTATGTGAATACTCCGATATACAAGTTTTTAGAATAATATAGAGGCGAAGCTATGATTTGGGGAAGACGTTTCTGAACACTTCTCACCATTTTTAACTGTTATGACATTAAGACATGTTTACATATTGGATAGCTACTGCTGCTTAGTTATAAATGTTTTGTCTGTATGAACACTCAATATCTGATTTTTTTTTCTTTCTTCTTTTTTTTTTTTTTTTTTTGACAATTTGATTTACTTGTGGCCCTGATAAGGTTCAGTGTTACCAAAACATTAATTAATTTGTATAGAGCACCTTAAATGGTTATATAAATTATATTTATAATGCTCTACCTTGTATTGAGCACTTTTGAAAAAATATTGGTTTTAAATTCATTTTATCAATATATTCAAACTTGTTCAATTATATAATGTGATGTTTAGATTGCATTCTTTGCAGAAAATGCCTCATCACATTAAGTTTTTTGCATTAGACTTGTTCTCCAATAAATGTTCACCTGTGGCAGGCATTCCCAGACCAATTGCTCTGCCATAAATGTGTATATGTATATGTATGCACACACACACACACACATCATCACAAATGAGCATATATATGTATGTACACATGTACACACACACACATCCACCATAAATGAACATATATATGTATGTACACATGTACACACACACACATACACATCCACACACACGCATCCACGCACACACATCCACCATAAATGAACATATACATGTATGTACATCCCAAACTTATGCTTTATTTTTTCACAATCTCTAACAATTTGATTAAAAAATTTGTGATTTCTCTTTCAGATTTTACCGAACCTCAAAGACTGGACATGTGGTTAACGTACCTTATGTTGATAATTCTTACAAATGGGCCGGGGGTGGGTTTTTATCAAATGTTGGGGATTTAATCAAATTTGGTAACGCCATGCTTTACAGTTTCCAATACATTGGATGCGAAGAAGATTCTGAAAACGATGATCATTCAAATACAGAATTAAGGGCCAAAACGCTTATATCGGATGTCCATCAGAACAAGCCAGGTTATCTGAAACGATCAACAATGATAAACCTGTGGAAACCTGCTGAAGGAGCTAAAATGACTGAGCTGAGTGACACACACTATGGTCTCGGCTGGTCAATTCTGCCGGATAAATACGAACATCCATTCTGTTTGAAGAACCGATTTTTTACTTTCCATACAGGAAGTGCAGTTGGCAGCAGTAGTATTTTACTCATCCTTCCTGCCGACTCTACCAGCCCAACCAAAAATCCACCAAAAGGTGTTGTCATTGCTGGCTTGGCTAACCTATCAGGAGTTAGCTTTACACGTCTTGCTTTCACTCTGGCGGAAGTATTTGAGCGTGTACAAATGTGATTTTATTTAAGGCAGATTGATTCTTTCATACAACCAAGTTATGTATGAAAATTCATGTCTTTTCTTCATTTTTAATGGCACAAATGAACCATAATCAGGGATGTAAGTTTGCCATTTTTAGCAGAAATTGCGTTTTTTTTTTTGTTTTTTTTTGTAATTCAGAAAAAGGCAGAATTGCATTTTTTCTTTTTTTCTAAGAAAAATCACTCAAGCTTTACATTATTTTTTAATAATTTGGTTCAGTTTTATTTATCTTTCTTTTTCTCACTTTAGCTTTTTTTCTCTTCTTTCAAACAAGACATAGTGCCACTTGGATGTAAGGGAGTTACTATTATGGGCCATATCTACAGGGACATCATGTATGGAGTTTAACAGCAAGATATTTGTTCACATTATATTTAAACTTCCGTATATCAGTACAGTTAAGGATGCAGGAAACTGAGAGAGAATTCCAAAGTCTAGCAGTTCAAGAGAAGAAACTATTAAAAGCACAAGGGTTTCTGGCATCTACGGATTACTACAGGAATTTGAATATAACTTTTCATCCCAGCATCATTGTAGGGGTGTGATTTTGCCATTTGTTCAATTAGTTGGGGTATTTATTTTATCTCTTCCTTTTTCGTCACCTTTTGTCTTGCCTTGCTTCACCTCTCTTTTCTTTCATTGTAAAAGGATTAATTTTGCCAAACTTCAAACGATTCATAGGTGAAGGAGGTAGAAGACTTTTGTTTCATTATTAATGAATGTCTTCTTGTCTCCTTTGAAACATTCAATCAATACTTTTAGTATGAAAATAAAGAAAAGGTATTGTAGATTAACACTCTTCACTAAATAACCTCCCCCTTCCAAAAGTAAAAAAATAAAAATAAAGTTTATGACTTAATATCCTAGCCTCCTAGGTTGGAAAATATAGAGTCTATGACCTAGGTTAAGAAGTTCATCTTAATTTCAGATTTTGTGCCCATTGGCCATTTACATCCCTGCATAATCTTTGACCTGTCTTTTCAAACTTTAATTCAAGAAACTGCTTTTTAATCAATAGTTTAAATCTCCAAAATCGCTTTTGAATTTTGCAAAGTCACAAAGTAATCACCATGTCAGTCA